>NT_187020.1:0-300000 GCF_000001635.26 Mus musculus
GAATTCTTGGAGGAGGACAGGTGAACATCTTCCTTTGAAGAGATAAGCCTGCTTGCTTAGCTTTCCTGTCTTCTCCAGAGTTTATCTGTGCATAAACACACCTTTTCTTCTAAAGAAAGTTCAGAGTATTTCAGCTAAAAAGCTCAGCCAAAGGATTTAAATAATTCACTGTTTTTTGTTCTTTGGTTTTTTTTTTTTTTTCATGCAAAGTCTGGCTGTTTTCTGGTAAGTGTTATTAAATGCTTGCCAGTTTTAAAAATAAAATTATTCCTAAAACAACAGTTGTCATACAACAATCATTATTAACTAATCAAAAAGCCAGGGCATATGACATCATCTATATTATAAAACCAACTTAAGAAGTTTAAGAAAAATATACTGTTTTAACTTTTATCTCCATTTTGTACTTAATGAAATTGGTAATGATTTGTTTATGTCTTAGAATCTAGGAAGAAACCAAATAATTCATTTTGGGCATGAGTTACCTTAAAGTAATAAATATAACTCAGGACATTCAGAACTAAGACTGGATAATTAAAGGGCTAATGTGAGACTAATTCATCACAAGAGCTTTGTGGCCAAAGTGGAAGAACATCTGTAAGGGTTGAAGACAGAAGAGGAATGATTCAATGCTTTTAAATAACATATGGGAAAAATACAGTGTAGAAATTAGCAGAAAACGATAAAAAGTCATAAAAATTAAAAATTTAAAGACATTTTAACAGTCCATTCATATTTTCATTGGGTATTTTATGCCGCCTTTCCCGGTTTCTCCTCTGGGAATCCCTATCCCATCCTCCCTCCCCCCTGCTTCTTTGAGGGTGCTCCCCCCTCCCACCCACCCACTCCCACTTCACCACCCTCTCATTCCCCTACACCGGGGCATGGAGACTTCACAGGACCAAGTGCCTCTCCTCCTTTTGATGCCAGACAATGCCATCCTTTGCTACATATGCGGCTGGAGCCATGGGTCCCTCCATGTGTAGTCTGCATTTCTCATATTCTATATGGATTGTCTTATATGATACTATGAAATAATATCAGCTAAGTATTATGTTATTAATGACAATACAAACCAAAAGGACACACAGTTGGGAGAGAGAAGGAGTTGGGGAATTAAGGGTAGTTAAAGAGAGGTAGTAGTAGAAGGATGTAGTCAATAAAACATGTGTAAAACATTTAAAAATGAAAACATTTAGAAAAGATATACCTAACATTCTGTGTGAACCATTCATAATTCTGGACCTTTATATAGCAGCATGTAATGAGAAGTATTATTGTTTAGGATGGAAAATATATAATTGTCCTTGACATTAAAAGTATACCACTTTGTCTGAAGGCATTTTTCTTCTGTATTTTTATTTATAAAAAAATGCTTTGAAAATATGAAAGACACAATATTGGTGTTCATTAATATTGTAGATGTGTCATAAATACACAACTATCTATTACAACCTAGGCTCATGTGGGACATTTAAAAAATTTTATTGGTAAATCTATTTCAGTTTGTTGTGAAATGCTTGCCAAAATTTCGTCATGCAGTACTAAATGACAAATGAGGAAAATTTGATGTGCAACAGAAGCTGATTTTATTTCAATCCTTTATCAGTTATTTTCTAAGTATCTCACATATCTTTTATTCAGCAGCTAGCTACAAGCAGGCGAGAGATAGATTACAGATATATTTCCAAAGTGTTTTAGTTAAATGACCATAATTAAAAAAAATGTGTCATTAGGTATGTTGTGGTTTAAATGAATGTAAATGGTCTTCATGGGATCACATACTTGAATGTTTGGTCCCCAGTTGTGTAGGAAGAATTACAAAGTGTAGTCTTGGTGGAGGACATGTAGCCTTTGGGGTTTCAAAAGCCCACAACAGGAAGAGCGTCTCACTCTTTCTGCCTCCTAATGGCTGTGAATCAGGATGTAAAGCTTAGCTAGTGATCCAGAGCCACACCTGCCTGCTTTCTGCCACGATGATAATGATAACCCTCTGAAACATGTCAGCAAGCCCCCAGTTAAATGCTTTGTTTTGTAAGATTTGTCTTGGTCATGGCATCTCTTCACAGCAATAGTAGTTACTATATAGTCACAGACATATATCAATGCTTCTAAGGTTCCATTCAAGAGAGAAAATGCAACCTATATATACCCCTCCTCATTGTAACAATTCCAGACGTGGTACATATTCTTCATAATGCCGTCACCTGAGGCAGGGGGATTGGCATGAGGTAGATGACAGCCTACATTGCATAGTGAGACGCTGACACAAGAAATGTTATCTGAAGATTTTTAAATCTCTTTTTCCCAAATAGACTCCCAGCACCTTTTGCATACATTAAATAAGAGGGTTTGAAAGTGAGGATGAATCACTAAGGTCTTTCTAATGTGGCTTGTTTTACTTTTGTGCATTTGATTATTTTCAGCTTTGTTTTAAGTTAGCAATTTCTATAGTTTTTGTGGATGTATGCATGTGTATATTGCATGTGAGCACACATGTTTGTGAACACACACACACATGCGCACACACACACACAAACAAACACGTTTAGGATATTTTCTTAGCTGAAATCCTTTATCTGAAAATGAGTATGACAGGATCCACTTTGCAAAGTTGCTTAAGATATTAAGAAAAGATGTATTATTTGCTGTTTTAAAGCTTAATTATAAGTAGAAGGCCATAGAAAGTGACACAGTGATAATTTTTACATTACAAATCTGTACATATTTAGCACATACAATTTGAATGTGGTCAAATTCACACTCCAATGGTACAATCAGCACAATAAAGGAATCACCATATTCTTCATCTCCAGATGTTTACTTGTGTCTTTTTTTGGATGTTTTGGCAGAAGGCTTCTCAAATATTATTTTAAAGTATTTAACATTAAATCTCTTTTTGAAATTTAGCATAAATTTCCATATTGCTAGCCACAGGCATAACAATGTAGCAAATCTCTAGCTTATTCATCATGGTTAACAAACCTCTATATGCACTGAACTTTTCCTTCTTCTTCCCGATCCTCACAGTCACCATTCTGTTCCCTGCTTTTGAGTTTGAATATTTTAGATGCCTCTTGTCAGTTCCATAATGCAGTTTTTTCTTCTGCTATGTGTTTACTTCTCCTAGAATAGTGTTCTCCTTATTTGTCCCTGTTGAAAATGGCAGGACACATATTGAGCACATTTTCCTTTAAAATGAGGAAAAGTGGAGACCCCCCAAGACTAGCAAACAGATGTGCTGTTTGACCTATTATATCTCAAAAGTGAGAAGTGTAGGATGAAATGAATCAATGAAATTGAATTGCCGTAATACTTCAGATCTAACACTAATAAGGTTTGTTTTTCTAAATAGATTAGAGAAACATTAGAGGAAAACAACCCCAGTCTTTTGTGATAGAGCTCACTGATTGGATAGAAAGGCCATCTGCCTAGGAAGGCGGGGAGGAGTGTGTGATGACTCTTTCGGATCCAGTCAGATGCCTCAGAGGAGTGTCTCCAAAGCATTGGTGCCACAACCCAAGTGTTGCTATTAATGTATTACCTCAGTCATATGTATTCTGGGATGTATTCCATACTGTCTTAGTCAGGGTTTCTATTCCTGCACAAACATGACCAAGAAGCAATTTGGGGAGGAATGGGCTTATTCAGTTTACACTTCCACATTGCTGTTCATCACCAACAGAAGTCAGGCAGGTTAGGAAGCAGAAGCTGATGCAGAGGCCATTGAGGGATGTTATTTACTGGTTTGCTTGCCCTTTCTTGCTCAGCTTGCTTTCTTATAGAACCCAAGGCTACCAGCCCAGGGATGGCACCTCCCACAATGGACCCTCCTACTCTTTATCACTAATTGAGATAATGCCTTACAGCTGGATCTCATAGGAGTATTTCATCAAAGGAGGCTCCTTTCTCTGTGATAGCTCCATCTTGTGTCAAGTTGACATACAAAACCAGCCAGTACACATACCATGGAGAGGATAAGCCTAAGAGAAAAGAGTGAAGAACACAGACAAGGATAAAGAAGAGGGCCAAGGTGCTTCCTCTATTCTTCTTTCTACACACTGAAAAGCCTTCCCACCTATCCTTTAAGTGAATGTGTTGACATGTGTCCAAATTAGTTTAAACAGGATGAAACAAAGAGAAGATTGTGAGTAAGTAGCCAGAATCTGCTCTGTGTAACATACATGTAGTTTGCTAACTAGAAACAGTTTCTGAAATAGGAACTTTGAGTATTTGTTACTGATTCTTCAATATAACTTTAGTCTCTGTTAAGAACACTGAATGTTTCATAATTTGAGGAAACATTCATATTGCATTGATTCTGAGATATCAGTGAGAATCAAAATATAAATAATGTAGATATAAAATAGAATGAAAAAGGCAATGATTGTGTTTATTGTACAGAAAACTTCTCTCTCTAAGATTATTTTTCTATCTTTTGTAGACGTGTAACTTCATGAAAGACAATTTGACAAGTTAGAAGTGTTTTGACTGACACCAACTTATTTTTCTCTGCTCAGATTGGGAGATGAAATGAACAATACATATTACATAATACTTTAAATTCCCTTGTCTTTATACAATGGGAAGATTGTATTTTGGTGCAGGCACATTTTCCAGTGTCCCCATTAGAGTTGCTAGCAAAAGGTCACCTACCAAAATACAGTCTTCATGTTTCTGCACAAGGATCAAGGCTTTGAGTAAAGGAAAGCTGAAAGTCATGTACTTTGAGAAAGTGTTTCGTTATTCTATAGTTAAGTTCATTAGGTCACCATGAAACTTGAGTCTGTCTTTTGGTCTTCACACTTCCTTTGTTCTCCTTGATAATATGCATCAAGGACTCCAGATCACAAGGTCTCAAATCTCAGCTTAAGGCCAGCTGTCATCACTGGACACTTGATAAAAACAAGATTCAAGGCCTCATCCCATCTCCTGAGTCCAGATCTCTGGGGATAAGGCCTGGGAACTGATGCTTTATCCAGGCACTGAAGAAGGCATTCTGATATTAAACTGAAATATGAAAGTCACTGCCTTGGACATTATTTTAGAACAGTAGTTAAGAATCAATGCAACAAGTGAATACCTGGGCTAGCTAAATGTTTAAGAGCACACGCTGCTCTTGCAGAAGATCTGGGTTCAATTCCCAGGACTCACAACTGTCAGCTCACACCCATCTGCTAGTTTATTTCCAGAATGCTTTCTTCTGGACTCTGCAGGCTCTGCTTTGTATACTTAGGCATGCACATATACACAGAAAATATATTTTTAAAATATATGTATTTTATAAAGAAGTGGACATCTTTTACATTGATCACACAAAGACAAATAGCTTCTTTTGTATTACAGAAATTCTCTTTTTTATTAACCTTTCAAAGCAATATTGAAAGATTATTTCTAAGTGTTTCCATTTTACTAGGTCAACCTTGTTAATTTCACAACTAGCACAAAATTTATGACACATTGGCTCATTAAGTCCCCCCTTACTCATCCGTAGTCAAACTGTGCAATGCTAATAACTACATTTGTTTTCCTGTCCGTCTAACATGTTAATTCTTCTACCTCTCCTAATTTACGTAGGAAGGTTTGATATTGTTTGCTTGCTTCTTTTAATGTTAACCAATTATGCACAATTGCAACATGGAAGAGAAATCTCTTTCTGTGTTTAAAAGGAAGAAGTTCCTCTAGGTCTCTTTAGAGACTCAGCCTCTGTAGTGTGGCGTTACCTGCAGAAATAGTCTCTCAAGTTCACTTCTTTTTTCATTTCTGACTTATCATGGTCATTTGCTTTGTCATCTACATTAATTTCTTTTAATTTTTCTTATTAAAAGTCATCAATTTTACTTCCTTAATTATTCTTCAGTTGAAAATATAGCACACATAAATTATGGTTATAAATTAAAATTAACTTATAATTAGCATAAAAGTCAATGGCTAGCGCATGTGATGAATTTCTCTCATTTCTAGTATTTTAATGTCCCAAACACACTGCACAGTCATATTTTTATTACTTATAAAAGACCATTGTGTGTGGCCTTCATGCCTACAATGCCTCTAAGAATAAGTGCCTTAGTTCTTAAAACTTCAGAACTTGCTGACTTCTGAAGATATCTTTAGAATAAGTTCAAGAATCACACGAAAGTCTTCCTCTTAGTTTATTAAGCCTATAGCCAATATGAGACTTTCTGAGTTTCATAATCTTGAGTCAAACAAGCTAGATACTCTTTAAGGATCAGATTGACAGTTAACAGATCAACCCTGCCTCTGTTATATAGAAGATTAAGCTTTCCTCTAATTTAATTATTTTTACTAATGTAAAGAATGATTTGAAATGTTAGGATTTATATTTACATAGAAAATACACATAAGATTCACATTTCATTAGGAACTAAACAAACTGAAGTGTCTAATAGTAAAGTTTGAGAGTCAATCAGCTAGGATATATCTTTTTCATATATATATATATATATATATATATATATATATATATAAGATTCTCTGTGCCTTCATTTCATCCATAAAATAGAAATAGTATAGCTATTACTTAGTTCATGTGATAATGAAATAACATAGAACATGCCCAGATTCTGTCAATGTTACCCATAAACTGGTAATACTCAATAAATGCCAGATGTTTTATACATCTCTTGGTGTTAGCAAAATAATGGTGTAACGTTAATTTTTTAAAAACCTATTTTTAATTATGGTTCTTATATGCTTTAACATCCCTTGCTCCTCACTACCCACCAGAAGTAGTGGAACAGAAAGGGGTGGTAGGGGTTGTGGGGGAGTGAACCTGTTTAGAAATGTTCTTTTGGAGCAACTTCTGTCTATGTTGTCTGGAAATCAGCAGTTCAGTTCATAGGTTTGCAGTGGAAGCTAGATTGCAAACACTTCACAGATATACCCACAGTTCAGTTTGCTAGAGTTGGGATAGCAAACATGAATCAGTAGTGATGACAATACCTAGCAAAGACAGCCAGGCCTCAGCCTCAGATTAGTCAGGAGGAGTGAACAAGAGAACTCCAAGAGAAGTTCTCAGCTGTGCTCCTCTCAGTGAAGTGAAGATCAGCAAAGATGCCAGACCAGTAAGCCTTGCACAGCTAGCTCTATAAGCAAGCAAACCTAGCTCAGCTCCAGTCACACTCTCCATTGAGTCTATTTATACCCTCCAAATATCATGAGTCCTGCATGGGTCTTGCCTCAGCGTGTGAGTCTGTCTCTGCTGTCATCACTCTGCCAATCAGCCTAAGTCCATAGAAGCAGCAGCAAGAAACTGTAGCACACCACCAGAAGTTTCTTGGTGTGTTTCTCTCTATGGAGTCCTGACAAATGCAGCTCAACTACTCGATAAACATTCCTTCACATGTTTGTCCCAGCAAAACACCATCCAACTAACTTTCCAAAGAACCCCTAAGTTTCCACTTCATAATGGACTTATCTTTTCATACTTTCAAGAGTGATCAAGCTTTGTCAATATGTGTGGATGTGTTTGCATGCATGCATGATTGTGTGTGTGTGTGTGTTTATATGTGTGTGTGGGTATTGTATGTATGCAGGCATGCATGTGTGTGTTGTGTGTGCATGTGTCCATGCATGCATGTGTGAGTTGTGTGTGCACGCATGCCTGGACATAAAGTGTGTATGTAGAAGTATATGCAAGTGTGAACAGAAGTGCAAGAAGCTAAAGCATTATGACAAGGGCTGAGTCTCTGGAGTCAGTGAGCAGAGGTGAACAGCAACTATGGGAAGGACAGTGGACACATGATTTTATACTGTTGGGCTGTGGATTCTCTTCCCAGGTATAACAGTGACTCTTGTATGGGAATTGATTATCATGGTATTTTCATTTTTTAGAATAGGTGACCATTTTCATTTTTTTATTATTATTTATGTATTATTGAGTATTTATTTTGAAGAATAAAAATTTTTACTGAACTCTTCTTCACCCCAGAGCCCGACCCCTCCCATCTAGAGATTGTTCCTGGAACACTCCTGAACTCTTCACCCCAGAATACATTCCTGAACTCCTCACCCTAGAGTTCGAACCCTCCCAACTAAAAACTGTTCCAAGAACATTTTTGAGATAAGGGCCTCCTGGAACAACCTCAAAATGAACCGGGTACATTGCCAAATGATAGGACATGACCTCTTAGTTACGTAGATTCCCTTGGCAGAACCCCTTGTCCCTTGGCAGAACCCCCTAGTGATGTAAACTTGTACTTTCCCTGCCCAGCTCTTCCCCCTTGAGTTTTACTATATAAGCCTGTGAAAAATTTTGGCTGGTCTTCGATTCTCCTCTACACCACTAGGTGCATGAGTTTCGACCCCAGAGCTCTGGTCTATGTTCCATGTGCTTTCTTGCTGTTGTTCTATTAAATCTTGCCTTCTACATTTTGAGTATGGTCTCAGTGTCTTCTTGGGTCCGCGGCTGTCCCGGGGCTTGAGTGCTTGAGTGAGGGTCTCCCTTCGGGGGTCTTTCAATTTCATTTACATTTCCAATGCTATCCCAAAAGTCACCCACACCTTCCCACACCTACTCCCCCACCCACCCACTCCCACCTCTTGGCCCTGGCGTTACCCCTGTACTGAGGCATATAAAGTCTACAGGACCAATGGGCCTCTCTTTCCACTGATGGCCGACCAGGCCATCTTCTGATACAAATACAGCTAGAGACACGAGATCTGGGGGGGGGGGGAGGTAATGGTTAGTTCATATTGTTGTTCCACCTATAGGGTTGCAGAACCCCCAGATCCCTGAGTACTTCCTCCAGCTCCTCCATTGGGGCCCCTGTGATCCATCCAATAGCTGACTGTGTGTCCTTGTAACATTTCGCCAGCAAAACACACTCGGACAACCATATCCTTTTACGGCAAAGCTTTATTGCTTACTTCTCAGGAAGACCCCAAACACGGAAAATGGAGCTGCTTAAATACCCCTCCTTGTGAGGTGTCAGCTCCTGATTAGCTGCTCACTCATCACCTCACTGCTACACCCCGGGATGAGCAGTGACTTGGCACGAATTTATTCCAGCACCTGCGCACATTGCTTGTTTACTAGTTAGGCACTGAGGAAGCCAGCACCATCTTGTAATGGCGATTGTAAACAGCTTCCCACAACTGTGAGCATCCACTTCTGTGTTTGCTAGGCCCCAGTATAGTCTCACAAGAGACAGCTATATCAGGGTCCTTTCAGCAAAATCTTGCTAGTATATGCAGTGGTGTCAGCGTTTGGAGGCTGATTATGGGATGGAACCCCGGGTATGGCAGCCTCTACATGGTCCATCCTTTTGTCTCAGCTCCAAACTCTGTCTCTGTAGCTCCTTCCATGGGTGCCTTGCTCCCAATTCCAAGAAGGGGCAAAGTATCCACACCTTGGTCTTCATTCTTCCCAAGCTTCATGTGTTTCGCAAATTGTATCTTATATCTTGGGTATTCTAAGTTTCTGGGCTAATATCCACTTATCAGTGAGTACATATCATGTGAGTTCTTTTGTGATTGAGTTACCTCACTCAGGATGATGCCCTCCAGGTCCATCCATTTGCCTAGGAATTTCATAAATTCATTCTTTTTAATAGCTGAGTAGTACTCCATTGTGTAAATGTACCACATTTTCTGTATCCATTCCTCTGTTGAGGGGCATCTGGGTTCTTTCCAGCTTCTGGCTATTATAAATAAGGCTGCTATGAACAGAGTAGAGCATGTGTCCTTCTTACTGGTTGGAACATCTTCTGGATGTATGCCCAGGAGAGGTATTGCTGGATCCTCCGGTAGTACTATGTCCTATTTTCTGAGGAACCGCCACACTGATTTGCAGAGTGGTTGTACAAGCCTGCAATCCTACCAACAATGGAGGAGTGTTCCTCTTTCCCCACATCCTTTCCAGCATCTGCTGTCACCTGAATTTTTGATCTTAGCCATTCTGACTGGTGTGAGGTAGATCTCAGGGTTGTTTTGATTTGCATTTCCCTGATGATTAAGGATGTTGAACATTTTTTCAGGTGCTTCTCAGCCATTCGGTATTCCTCAGGTGAGAATTCTTTGTTTACTCTGAGCCTCATTTTTTAATGGGGTTGTTTGATTTTCTGGAGTCCACCTTCTTGAGTTCTTTATATATATTGGATATTAGTCCCCTATCTGATTTAGGATAGGTAAGGATCCTTTCCCAATCTGTTGGTGGCCTTTTTGTCTTATTGACAGTGTCTTTTCCCTTGCAGAAGCTTTGCAATTATATGAGGTCCCATTTGTCAATTCTCGATCTTACAGCACAAGCCATTGCTGTTCTATTCAGGAATTTTCCCCCTGTACACATGTCTTCGAGGCTTTTCCCTACTTTCTCCTCTATAAGTTTCAGTGTCTCTGGTTTTATGTGGAGTTCCTTAATCCACTTAGATTTGACCGTAGTACAAGGAGATAGGAATGGATCAATTCGCATTCTTCTACATGATCACTTCCAGTTGTGCTAGCACCATTTGTTGAAAATGCTGTCTTTTTTCCACTGGAATTTTTTTGCTCCCTTGTCAAAGATCAAGTGACCATAGGTGTGTGGGTTCATTTCTGGGTCTTCAATTCTATTCCATTGGTCTACTTGTCTGTTGCTATACCAGTACCATGCAGTTTTTATCACAATTGCTCTGTAGTAAAGCTTTAGGTCAGGCATGGTGATTCCACCAGAGGTTCTTTTATCCTTGAGAAGAGTTTTTGCTATCCTAGGTTTTTTGTTATTCCAGATGAATTTGGAGATTGACCTTTCCAATTTGTTGAAGAATTGAGTTGGAATTTTGATGGGGATTGCATTGAATCTGTAGATTGCTTTTGTTCAAGATAGTCGTTTTTACTATATTGATCCTGCCAATCCATGAGCATGGGAGATCTTTCCATCTTCTGAGATCTTCTTTAATTTCTTTCTTTAGAGACTTGCAGTTCTTATACAGATCTTTCACTTCCTTAGTTAGAGTCACACCAAGGTATTTTATATTATTTGTGACTATTGAGAAGGGTGTTGTTTCCCTAATTTCTTTCTCAGCCTGTTTATCCTTTGTGTAAAGAAAGGCAATTGACTTGTTTGAGTTAATTTTATATCCAGATACTTCATTGAACCTGTTTATCAGGCTTAGGAGTTCTCTGGTGGTATTTTAAGGGTAACTTATATATACTATCATATCATCTGCAAAAAGTGATATTTTGACTTCTTCCTTTCCAATTTGTATCCCCTTGAACTCCTTTTGTTGTTTAATTGCTCTGGCTAGGACTTCAAGTACAATGTTGAATAGGTAGGGAGAAAGTGGGCAGCATTGTCTAGTCCCTGATTTTAGTGGGATTGCTTCCAGCTTCTCAACATTTACTTTGATGTTGGCTACTGGTTTGCTGTAGATTGCTTTTATCATGTTTAGGTATGGGCCTTGATTTCCTGATCTTTCCAAGACTTTTATCATGAATGGGTGTTGGATTTTGTCAAATGTTTTCTCAGCATTTAACGAGATGATCATGTGATTTTTGTCTTTGAGTTTGTTTATATAATGGATTATGTTGATGGATTTTTGTATATTAAACCATCCCTGCATCCCTGGAATGACATCTACTTGGTCAGGATGGATGATTGTTTTGATGTGTTCTTGGATTCGGTTAGCGAGAATTTTATTGAGTATTTTTGCCTCGATATTCATAAGGGAAATTGGTCTGAAGTTCTCTATCTTTGTTGGGTCTTTCTGTGGTTTAGCTTTCAGAGTAATTGTGGCTTCATAGAATGAGTTGGGTAGAGTACATTCTACTTCTATTTTGTGGAATAGTTTGTGAAGACCTGCAATTAGATCTTCTTTGATTATCTGACAGAACTCTGCACTAAACCCATCTGGTCCTGAGCTTTTTTTGGTTGGGAGACTATTAATGACTGCTTCTATGTCTTTAGGGGATATGGGGCTGTTAAGATAATTAACTTGATCCTGATTTTACTTTGGTACCTGGTATCTGTCTAGAAATTTGTCCATTTTGTCGAGGTTTTCCAGTTTTGTTGAGTATAGCCTTTTGTAGAAGGATCTGATGGTGCTTTGGATTTCTTCAGGATCTGTTGTTATGTCTCCCTTTTCATTTCTGATTTTGTTAATTAGGATCCTGTCCCTGTGCCCTCTAGTGAGTCATGCTAAGGGTTTATCTATCTTGTTGATTTTCTCAAAGAACCAGCTCCTCATTTGGGTGATTCTTTGAATATTTCTTCTTGTTTCCACTTGGTTGATTTCACCTCTGAATTTGATTATTTCCTGCTGTCTACTCCTCTTGGGTGAATTTTCTTCCTTTTGTTCTAGAGCTTTAAGGTGTGTTGTCAAGCTGCTAGTGTGTGCTGTCTCTGATTTACTAGAGCTATGTTTCTTAATGAAGGAAAATATAGGATCAGTTTTCCATTGTTAAAGACAGAGTATATGGTAATGCCAAATTTTATCTGCTTTACTTACATTGTAAAAAATTTCCTCATAAAACTAGAAATTTAAAATAAATTCTATATATCTGAAGCTTAACAATAGTTATGATGTATGTATTTGACCTAAATATCAAAGGTCAATAATTTTACATTATTTATAATTGTTTCCTAAATCTCAAAATAAGCACAGTGTTTTCAAAACCATTTTTATTTGATTTGATGCATTTCTCTACCAAGATATTTCTAGCATAAGTGGTATAAAATTCCAAACCAACTAGTCATTTTTTTCCTTGGGAATTATGCATTGGAAATAGACACAGAATAAATAGAACATTTGTAACATTAGGCCTTATTAATTTTCTTCTCTAACTTTCTGAACTCTCTTGATTGTATGGGTACTTGTGTGATCAGTTGATGTTGGGGTGGCTCCTTGGAAACTCTTAAATCACCGATTATTGTCTCAAAAAATCAGGCAAATGGAAATCTGATAAAAATTGTATTGTGGGGCAATGGGCTATGCACAGACAGACTGGTCTCCAGTTGAGTTAAGAGGTGGAACCCCGGTGAAACCCAGTGGTGGTGACAGAAGGTGTTCCTTCATTTCTCCTGAACCCCTGGCTCCTGTTGAAGTTACCACCCCCACAACCCCACAAGAGAGGCTTGTGGCTTTCAGTCACTTAGACAATGTCTCAAGCTTCTAGCTTTCAGGTTAGACTCCTCCCAGTTACCTAGCAACAGCAAGATAATGCAGCCCACTAGAAGAGGGGCTGTTTGACCCCTCCTTGTTTTCTTTTTTTTTTTTCCATTTTTATTAGGTATTTAGCTCATTTACATTTCCAATGCTATACCAAAAGTCCCCCATTCCCACCCACCCCCACTCCCCTACCCACCCACTCCCCCTTTTTGGCCCTGGCGTTCCCCTGTACTGGGGCATACAAAGTTTGCCTGTCCAATGGGCCTCTCTTTCCAGTGATGGCCGACTAGGCCATCTTTTGATACTTATGCAGCTAGAGTCAAGAGCTCCGGGGTACTGGTTAGTTCATAATGTTGTTCCACCTATAGGGTTGCAGATCCCTTTAGCTCCTTGGGTTCTTTCTCTAGCTCCTCCATTGGGAGCCCTGTGATCCATCCATTAGCTGACTGTGAGCATCCACTTCTGTGTTTGCTAGGCCCCGGTATAGTCTCACAAGAGACAGCTACATCTGGGTCCTTTCGATAAAATCTTGCTAGGGTATGCAATGGTGTCAGCGTTTGGATGCTGATTATGGGGTGGATCCCTGGATATAGCAGTCTCTACATGGTCCATCCTTTCATCTCAGCTCCAAACTTTGGAGCTGTAACTTTTTCTGTAACTCCTTCCATGGGTGTTCTGTTCCCAATTCTAAGGAGGGGCATAGTGTCCACACTTCAGTCTTCATTCGTCTTGAGTTTCATGTGTTTAGCAAATTGTACCTTATATCTTGGGAATCCTAGGTTTGGGGCTAATATCCACTTATCAGTGAGTACATATTGTGTGAGTTCCTTTGTGAATGTGTTACCTCACTCAGGATGATGCCCTCCAGGTCCATCCATTTGCCTAGGAATTTCATAAATTCATTCTTTTTAATAGCTGAGTAGTACTCCATTGTGTAGATGTACCACATTTTCTGTATCCATTCCTCTGTTGAGGGGCATCTGGGTTCTTTCCAGCTTCTGGCTATTATAAATAAGGCTGCTATGAACATAGTGGAGCATGTGTCCTTCTTACCAGTTGGGGCATCTTCTGGATATATGCCCAGGAGAGGTATTGCTGGATCCTCCGGTAGTACTATGCCCAATTTTCTGAGGAACCGCCAGACTGATTTCCAGAGTGGTTGTACAAGCCTGCAATCCCACCAACAATGGAGGAGTGTTCCTCTTTCTCCACATCCACACCAGCATCTGCTGTCACCTGAATTTTTGATTTTAGCCATTCTGACTGGTGTGAGGTGGAATCTCAGGGTTGTTTTGATTTGCATTTCCCTGATGATTAAGGATGTTGAACATTTTTTCAGGTGCTTCTCTGCCATTCGGTATTCCTCAGGTGAGAATTTTTTGTTCAGTTCTGAGCCCCATTTTTAATGGGGTTATTTGATTTTCTGAAATCCACCTTCTTGAGTTCTTTATATATGTTGGATATTAGTCCCCTATCTGATTTAGGATAGGTAAAGATCCTTATCCAGTGGAAGAAAGACAGCATTTTCAACAATTGTTGCTGGCACAACTGGTTGTTATCATGTAGAAGAATGCGAATCGATCCATACTTATCTCCTTGTACTAAGGTCAAATCTAAGTGGATCAAGGAACTTCACATAAAACCAGAGACACTGAAACTTATAGAGGAGAAAGTGGGGAAAAGCCTTGAAGATATGGGCACAGGGGAAAAATTCCTGAACAGAACAGCAATGGCATGTGCTGTAAGATCGAGAATTGACACATGGGACCTAATGAAACTCCAAAGTTTCTGCAAGGCAAAAGACACCGTCAATAAGACAAAAAGACCCTCCTTGTTTTCTTAAGCTTTTACTTTCCTTACTCTCCCTCTTACTCTCTCCCTCTTACTCTAGCCTTTTTACTCACTCTCTCCTTTTCCCCCTTCTGTCCTCTTGGCCATAGCCCCCCCCCTCTCTCTCCCTTTTCTCTTTCCCCCTGCCTTTCTACGATAAAGCTCTAAAACCATAGACTGTCTCTTTTCATCAAGGCCCACTGTGCTTGGATGTTGAGATAGGCTTTCTTCCAATGAGCCATGCCTAATCTCCTGTCAGAAGGCCTTCCTACACTCCAGCCACAGACCGGATTAAGAACTCTCTTTCCCTCTGCCCTCTTCTTGTATCTTCTGGCAAAAGAGTGTCACCCCGGGGCCCCTGGTACCGGGGGCTGCCCCTTGTCTACCCCCCTGCCGTGTGGGGTCAGTGGCTTCACACAGCCAGATGCCCACCTGGGGCCTAGTGGAAAGTGTCTGGCAGTCCTCCTGTGTCTGCCTGCCCAGAGCACAGGAACTCTGGCCAGACATGGGCTCTCCCCTCCCCCCTCTTCCCCTACACCCACTGCTCCACAATGTATAACACTACAGTAGAGGATATTTGAACCATTGCTTTATCCCAGTTTCATGAAATTGAAAGAAACCATAATATAAACAATTTATCCAGAGGTCAAGAGTCTATATCATCAATATAAAATTGCATTTCCAGAATACACTAATAGTTCTAAGAGATGTGCTGTTTTCAATCCAATCAGTCCATGTATTTTAAGATGCATAGAAATTAACAGGATGCATAAGTGAAGTCTGCTTTTTTATCTGCTAGCAGTAGCAGACATTAACTACCAAGATGGCAGGTCCTAAGCACATGGACATCTGGTAATTGTCGTGTAAAGTAATAAAAAATGGAAGAGAACAAAAGGGACAGAAGGACATTGAGGTTTGAGGCTCTCATGCATACTATATACCTTAATTCTAAATTGACCACTGAAGTAGGTACTAATCCCATTTTAAATAAAGGCAACTAGGTTCAGAGAATTAGTATGATTATTCTGAGGTCATACAACTAATAAATTCAGTTCCTGAAAAATACATTATAAATGGAACCACATGGAGCTCTTTTGTGTCTTTTTTTTCAATCATCATAATTTTCTCCACATAACCTCATAGGAAACAAAAGTGGTTCCATTTTGATAAAAATTACCGCCAAGATTCTAACCTAAACTTGTTACATTTCCAACTTTGCACCAGTTTTCTTTTATTACAGAGACAGGAAGCTAATGCAATGCAGATTTCAGTCCCTATAAGAAATATATAATAGAGAAAAGGTACCAAATCCTAACCACATAAACAAGAGCAACTTCTCCAGGAGATATAAGAAAAGCAGATAAAAAGAAGAGTCTGAAAAGTCATATTTCAACAAGAATATTGATAAGGGAAACTCATAGCTGATAAAAGGAATGTAAGTGGATAGAGTAGTTTGAAAAGCATTTTGGCATTATATAGTTAATTGGAATGTTTCCTTAATCTACAAGCTGTTGTATTGGTATGGTATATACTTGTATTACCTTAGAATAATTCTTGCATATGACTATCATATGACTATCAACATACACACAAGAGTGCCAGAGATTATTGTGAGCTGATGAGATGGCTCAGTGAGTAAAGACACTTTCCATCCAGCCTAATGACATGATTTTAAGCCCCAGGAACTTTTCCTCTGACTTCCATTTGAGTATACCATGGCACATACATATTCTATTGTGTGTAATGAATAAGCAAACATAATAAGACCTTATAAAATATTATGCATTATTTATAATCATTCCAAACTAAAATTTACCCTCAATGACTATGGCCCAGATCTGAATTTACTTAAATATCTATGAAAAGAGACTCCATATAGAATATGATTTTCACTAAAGTGCTGACTTAGTGAGATCCAAGTTAATTTTTCTTATGTATATTATTACCTAAAAATTATATTGTATTGTTGAGAGTGGTGTCAATATATGGTAAGTTGAAAACAAAAAGCTATAAAATCAATAATCATAAAACTTGGAAATCATAGGAGTAGAAAAAGAAAGGGACAAAGAACTAGTGACTAGAGGGACTTTAGAAACTGCATCCTCATTCTAGATATTTCTAAATTCATATGCTTTAACTAGTTATTTCTCTGTGTGTGTGTGATTGTGTGTGTACATACATAATCACACATACATATACACAACCACATGCATGTACACACACATCCATGTACACACATATACAGATATATATGCCCATGTGTATACTCACATGCACATACATGTACACATACAACACTACAACACATGTATACATACATTCACACACACATATGTACACATACACATATAAATACACACATTTGTATATATGTTATTACACACTTCATTCAATATGGAAAAAGAGTTGACAATGAAAGACAATCCATTATGAGGGTGCCAATTTATTTACCTGGAGACAACAATAAACTATTTTCTCACAAAAGAACTCCTATTAATAACGTGAAACAAGATATATTTTTGAAGAAACATGAGACAAATATTGAAAGCATGGAGGAAAATGAAAATCTTCATATTTGTTTCAGGATGGTAGAATAATCACCTAGAAAAATCAAATATTAGTTACAGATATAGATATAAAAATTCAAATACATATTGACAATTAAATCAAATTATATATTAAAATTGATTCATTTTAAACAAATTTAATTAATTTCTATTAAAATTTATTTTAAGTGCCACACTTCCTATGTAAATATACAATTTATCTATGAAATATCACTGCAATAAAAAAGTTTGACTTAATGATTGTGATAACTGATTTCATCTACATCAGTGCAATAGGAATTAGACATGCTTATCACTCAATGTGATTGATTGTCACTTTGACCCACTTGAGTGATTATTAAAATTTCTTTTGGGGTAAGGGGGTTAGTAATATGAAATTTTTTTCTCTTTTTCTTTTTTTAAAAAAATTATTTTATTTTTAATTTATTTTTTACACTCCATATCCCATTCCCTGCCTCCCCCAATCCATCTTCTTCTGTTCCACATCCCACATTTCCTCCCCACCCAGTCCCATCTCCAAGTGGATACCCCCACCCCCGACCCCACCCCTGACCTCTAAACTCCCTGGGACCTCCAGTCTCTTGAGGGTTAGGTGTATCATCTCTGAATGAACACAGGCCCAGAAGTCCTCTACTGTATGTGTTGAGAACCTCATATCAGGTGGTATATGCTGTCTGTTTGGTGGTCCAGTGTTTGAGAGACTTCGGGGGTCCAGATTAATTGAGACTTCTGGCCTTCTACAGGATCACCCTTCTCCTCTGCTTCTTTCAGCCTTCCCTAATTCAACAACTGGTTCCAAGGTAGCTGCAGAATTAGATGCAGTTGACCCATCAGGCTGACAATGACAAGGCCTCAGGTGTTATGCACTGTCTTAACCAGCATCTGCATTGTCCTGAAGTTGGTATCCTTGGTAACCAAAGGGTAATTGTAAGATGCATCTGAGTTAATAAACAAAAAAGGATGACTGAAGGAAAACACTAACAGCAATCTTTAACTGAGCCTAGAGCACACACTTCCAGGTTTAAAGAGGACATTAAAATACTATCAGAGTCTTGAGAGTGGTATAAAGAAGTCAGAAGAGATCAACTAAATGATGATGGAAAAGGAAGTGTGAGGTGAGAAAGATGCTACCTGAAATTTAAAATATTGATGGAAAACCCAGGCATTGAGGTTGCAGGCCCCCATGACTAGATGGCTTCCTGAGCTTGGCAAAATGGAGGACTCTCTTTTTCAGCTAGGCTTCTTTCAAGAAAACACAAGAAATAAATAATTTCAGATCAAAACTAAGAGAAGAGAAACTCTCTCTCTCTCTCTCTCTCTCTCTCTCTCTCTCTCTCTCTCTCTCACACACACACACACACACACACACACACACACACCACCACCACCACCACCACCACCACCACCAAATTAAGTATAACAACAAGTAAAAATGATTGGCCATTAATATTTTTCAACATCAATGAATTCAATTCCCTAGTAAAACGGCTAACAGAATGGATGTGTAGATGGAATCTGTCATTTTGATGTATACAAAAAACACATCTCAGAAACAAAGATAGTCATTATCACAGTTTAAAGGGATAGAAAAAAGGTTTTCCAAGCAAATAGACCTAAGAAATAAGCTGGAGTAGCCATTCTAATATTTAATAAAGAAATTTTCAACCAAAACGAATCAAAAGAGACATCGAATGACACGTCATACTCATTAAAGGAAAAATCCACCATGAGGACATCTCAATTCTGAACATCTGTGCCCCAAGTGCAAGGGCACACACATTCATAAAAGAAACATTATTACAGGTTAAATCACACATTTAACCCCACACATTAATAGTGACAGACTTCAACACTCCACTCTCAACAAAGGACAGATTATTGAGACCAAAACTAAACAAAGAAATAATAAATCCAACAGAGGTTATGACTCAAATGTACCTAACAGATATTTATAGAACATTTCACCCAAACACAAAAGAATATACCTTCTCATCACCTCACAGAACCTTCTTCAAAATCGACCATGTAATCAGTCACAAAGAAAGCCTTCAACAGATATAAGGGGACTGAAAAAACCTCATGTATCTTAGCAGACCACCATGGGTTAAAGCTGGACTTCAACAACAACAGGAACAACAGAAAGCCTACATACTCATGAAAACTAAATAACTCTGCTCAATGATCACTGGGCCAAGGAAGAAATAAAGAAAGAAATTAAAGACATTCTAGAATTCAATGAAAATGAGGGTATAACATACCCAAATTTATGGGAACTATGAAAGCAGTGCTAAGAGGAAAGTTCATAGCACTAAGAACCCTCATAAAGAAAGTGTAGAGTTCTCATACTATGGAATTAAAAGTTCATTACATCTGAAGGTTCTATATAAAAAGAAGCAAACACACACCCAGGATGAGCAGATGGCAGAAACTCAGGGCTGAAGTCAGTCAATTAGAAACAAAGAGAGCAACACAAAGAATCAACAAAACCATGAACTAGTTCTTTGAGAAAATCAACATGACAACAATTTCTTAGACAAACTAACTAAAAGGCAGAGAGGCAATATCTAAATAAGCAAAATCAGAAATCAAAAGGGGGACATAACAATGGACACTGTGGAAATTCAAAGACTCATTAAGTCTTCTTCAAAAGTATGTACTCCACAAAATTAGAAAATCTAAATGAAATGGATGATTTTTCTGGACTAATTACCAAAGCAAAATCAAGATCAGGTAGACTATCTGAATAGTCCTATAGCCCCAAAGGAAATAGAAGCAGTAATAAAAATCTCCCAACCAAAAGAAGCTCTGGGCCAGATGATTTTAGATCCAGGTTTTCAAAGAAGAGCTAATGCCAATACTCCTCACACTATACAACAAAGTAGAAACAAAAGGAACATTGCTAAATTCATCTATGAGGCCACAATCACCCTGATACTTAAACAACACAAAGACTCAACAAAGAAAGAGAACTGTAGAGTGATTTCTTTCATGAAAATGCAAAAATACTCAACAAAGCACTCACAACCTGAATACAGGAACACATCATAAAGATCACCCACCATTCTCACACACGCTATTGTCTCTCCAGCAAGAACACACGCGTGAGAAACCGGATCCTTCTGCAGCAACTTTATTACACCAGTTTCATCATGAAGAGGAAGACCCCAAGCACCAAAAAGGCGCTGCTTATATACACCTTAGTGTGGCATGTCCACACCTGATTGGCTGCTCTCCCAGAGCCTCATCACCACGCTCCGGGATGGGCCGTGACTTGGCATGAAAACACTCTCGCACATGCGCACATTGCTTGTTTACCAATTAGGCCACGCAGGCACAGCAGAAACCGCTTCCCACACACCATGATCAAGTAGGCTTCATCCCAGGGATGCAGGGATGGTTTAATATATGAAAATCCATCAACATAATACATCATATAAACAAACTGAAAGAAAAACATCACATGATCATCTCATTAAATGCTGAAAAAGCCTTTGACAAAATCCAATACCAATTCATGTTAAAAGTACTAAAGAGATCAGGGATAACAAGGCACATACCTAATCATAATCAAAACAATATACAGTGTGCCAACAACCAACATCAAACTAAATGGAGAGAAACATAAAGCCATTTTACTAAAACCAGGGATAAGACAAGGCTGCCCATTCTATCTCATCAATATAGTACTTGAAGTTCTAGTTAGAGCAACAAGACAACTAAAGGAGATCAAGTGGATACAAATTAGAAAGGAATAACTAAAAGTATTGTTGTTCACAGATGATATGATAGTATAAAAGCAACCCCAAAAATTCTACCAGAGAAACACCTTCAGGAAAGTGGCTGGACATCAATCTAACTCAAAGAAATTAGTAGCCTTTTTCTACACAAGTCATAAGTGGGCTGAGACAGACGTTAAAGAGACAATACCCTTCACAACAGCCACAAATAATATAATATCCCTTGCTATGACTTTAACCAAGCAAGTGAAAGACCTGTATGATATGAAGTTCAATACTCTGAAGAAAGAAATTTAGGAAGATACCAGAAGATGCAAAGATCTCCCATGCTCATGGTTCAGCAAGATTAACATAGTGAAAATGGCTATCTTCCCACAATTACAGATTCAATGCAATCCCCATCAAAATTCCAACATAATTCTTTACAGATATTGAAAGAACAATTCTCAACTTCATATGGAAAGACAAAAAACCTAGGATAGCTAAAATGATCCTGAACAACAGAAGAACTTCTGGAGGCATCGCCATCCCTAATTTCAAACTGTACTACAGAGCAATAGCAATAAAAACTGCATGGTATTGGTATAGAAACAGAATGGTTGATCAATGGAATTAAACTGAACACCCAGAAATAAACTCACACACCTATAGACACTCTGACAAAGATTTTTGACAAAGAAACCAAAAACATACCATGGAAAAAAGAAAGCATCTTCAATAAATTGTTCTGCTCTAACTGGATGTATGCATGTAGAAGAATTAAAATATATCCATATTTGTCACACTGCACAAAATTCAAGCCCAAATGGATTAAAGACCTCAAAATAAAACTAGATAGACTAAATCTAACAAAACAGAAAGTTGAAAATTGCCTTGAACTCATCAGTACAGGACACAACTTCCTGAATAGGAGACCAATGGCTCAGGCACTAAGGTCATGATTTAATAACTGGGGGCCCGTGAAACTGAAAAGCTTCTGTAAGTCAAATGACACTATTGTTAGAACAAAATGACAACCTACAGATTGGGATCTTCACTAACCGTACATCTGACAGAGGGCTAATATCCAAAATATATCAAAAAGTTAGACATCAACAATCCAAATAACCCAATTTAAAATATATGGTACAGAGCTAAACAGAGAATTCTCAGTAGAACTCTTGAATGACAGAGAAGCACCTAAAGAAATGTTCAACATTCTTATTCATTAGGGAAATAAACATCAAAATGACTCTGAGATTCCACCTTACACTTACCAGAATGGCTAGGATCAAAAACTCAAAGGAAAGCACAGGCTGGCGAGGAACACTCCTCCACTACTGGTGGGAGTATAAACTTGTACAACCACTGTGGAAATTAATTCGTCAGTCTTTTACAAAATGGAAATATTCCTACCTCAAGATCCAGCTATATAACTCCCGGGCATATGCCCAAAAGATACCCCACTATACCACAGAGAGTCTTGCTCACTTAAGTTCATAGCAGCTTTATTTGTATTAGCCAGAAACTGGAAACAGCATAGATGTTCCTCAACTGAAGATGAATAAAGAAAATGTAAACAATGGAGTACTAGTTAGCCATGAAAAACAAAAATATTGTGAATTTTGCAGGCAAATGGATGGACTGGAAAATATTATCCTGAGGGAGGTAACACAGACCGAAAAGTACTTGTATGCCATGTACTCACTGATAGGTGGATATTAGCGATAATGTCCATTATAACCATGCTATAATCAAAGAAGCTAAATAACAAGGAGGTCCCAAAGGAGGATGGTTGAATCTTTCTCAGAAGGGGACACAAAATAGATATCATAGGTTAGTGGAAGGAGAGAAATGGGTAGAAGATGGGATGGGGGAGGGGAACCGGGGGATCATGTGTAGGGAGAGCAGGTAAAAGAGAAGGGAGACCAGCTATGGGGTGGTCAGTCTCTAGGATGTGCCTGAGGCCTGGGTTGGGGGGAGGGCCCAGAGGGTCTATGGGGGTGTTCTAGCTGAGATTTCTGGCAGTGGGGGATATGAAGTATAACTAATCACTTCTTGTAGCTAGGCAGGACACTCAATGGAAGACACTAACTCACCCACAAAACCTTCAACCCCAAATGTGTCCTGCCTATAAGCTGTGCAGGGACAAAGATAGAGAATAAAGTCTGAGGGAATGACCAACCAATGACTGTCTCAAATTGAGATCCATCTCATGGGCAGGAACCAATCCTTGATATTATTAATCATACTCTGTTATGCTTACAGACGGGAACCTAGCACAACTGTCCCTTGAGAGGCTCCACCAAGCAGCCAATGGAAAGAGATATAGAGATTCACACCTAAACATTAGATGGAGCTGGGAGAGCTTCCTGAAGAACTGGGAGAAGGATTGAGGGACCCATAGAGGACAGGAACACCATAGGAATATCAACAGAGTCAACTAACCTGGATCCTTGAGGGCTCCCAGGTAGTGACTCACCAGCCAAAGACTGAGCGTGAGCTGGACCTTGGTCCCCTGCACATGTGCAGCAGATGAGTAGCTTGGTCTTCATGTGGGTCCCCCAACAACTGGAGAAGGGGTTGTCCCTGAGCCTGTTGCCAATCTGTATGTGGATCTGGCACCGCTAATATATAGCATTGCCTGGCCTCAGTGAGAGAGGATGTACCTAGTCCCACAGTGTCTTGATTGTGTGTGTGTGTGTGTGTGTGTGTGTGTGTGTGTGTGTGTAGGGGGGGGGGATTGTCAGTTGGGAGGTGATACCCAGAGGGGGCTTCCCCTTCTTGAAAGAGAAGGGGAAGTTGGAATGAGTGGAGGGCTTTCATAAGGGGGCACTGAGAGGAGAGGGGGGCTGATATTGGGATGTAAAGTGAATAAATATATACATTAAAGTAATGGAAAAATACCAAGTCAACAGAAACTATTTTCCAAGTCAATAATTATCTGGTTGTTTTTGTTTTGAACTCCCCAAGTGTTTATAGTATACTGAAACAACCAAGAGAAATTCGGCTATATATCATCACATTGTAACTTCATAATTTGATTATTATTTATACTACGTAACTATCCACAAGACAGTTTTACAGTTAGCATAATGGGTGAAAGCAAATAAAAAATAAGTCAATATCAGAAAAGAGCTCTAAAATGCACCTTCCTTTATGAAACAGTAAATGAACGGACTGATATGGTCTTATATTACCTCAGTGGATTTTTGAATGAATCAAAACTTAAATCTTTAAAAACCAAATTCTCAAGAACTAGAATGGAGCAGTGAAATCAATTGAGTATATAGATTCAGACACTAAAGACTGTAAATATCACTCTGAAATAAATTTGTATGACAGCAATAACTTATAGTCGTTGTAACCAGGAAGAAAATAAAATTAAGTGATTAAAAAAAACTCCAAGTGGGAGTGGGTTGGTTAGTGAGCAGGGGGGGGGGGGATGGGATAGGGGTTTTTGGAGGGGAAATGAGGAAAGGGGATAACATTTGAAATGTAAATAAAGAAAATATCTAATAAAAAATAAAAATCAAAAATCAAAAAACCCCAAGAAACAAAACAAACAAACAAACAAAACAAAAAACTCGAAAGCCCAAAAGAAAATGCCACTGTTTGAAGGTGATATGTTTGTCCACATGCAATAGTCAATATGATCTATTAAGAGTGTATTAGAACTGATAAAAGAATTTATCTTTTCCATAAGAATAGAGATCAATAGCAAAACATCAGTAACTTTTGTTTCCTCTGGCAGTCTTATGTTATACTATATACTGTGGAACACTGTGCACCATTGGTGCAAATATTTATGCTGGCAGGGAACTCTGAACCTTTTGGCAATGCCTTCAAATACTTTTACTTTTAAAAAAGTCATCTCATGTAAACCCATGAGTAAACAAATATTTTCTTACACTGGAACTGGTTATGAAATTCTTCAGTTGCAACCTTAAAAACAAATAAAGTTGTGAAGGGGAAGGAGAGAAGAGGGAACGAATAAAACTGAGGCTGTTTGACAGTGTCTTAGGGAATGATGTTATTTTGTATTCACCTAACAGTATAAAAAGTACACATATATAGTAATTATTTCTTGTTGTTTTAGAAAATTTTAATAAATGCATCTTTCACAAAAATATAAAACATAAAACTTTTGTATATTAATCGCAGGAAATGAAATATAATGGACATCACATCAAGAATGACCTTTTTATTGGTTATTTTATTTATTTATTTATTTATTTATCTATATTTCAATTGTTGCTCCAATTCCCTGTTTTCCCTCCACAAACTCCTATCCCATCCTGCCTTTCTCCTGTCTCTTTGAGGGTGTACCCCACCCACTCACTCTTGCCTCACTGCCCTAACACCCCACTTCTGTGATTGCCAGATGCTGAAAATAACCCAGATGTCCCACAAGAGAAGAATGGATACAGAAAATGTGGTTCATTTACACAATGGAATACTACTCAGCTATTCAGAATGAGGATATCATGAGTTTTGCAGGCAAATGGGGGGAATTAGAAAATATCTTCCTGAGTGATGTAACTCAGACCCAAAAGGATATGCATGCTATATACTCACTAATAAGTGGATATTAGCCAAAAAGTACAGAATACACAGGACACAACCCACAGGACTCAAGAAGGCTAAAAATTTGAAAGTCCCAAGTGAGGCTGCCTAAATACCACTTGGGAGGGAGGAGAAAGCAGTCACGGGGTGGAGGGGGCAGAGGGAGGCAGGGATCTGGCAGAAGAGATGACATGGAGGGGAAGGGGAAATATGATCAGGGCAGGAATCAGGACTGAAACCCCGAGGGCCAGCAGAAAAATGGAAACAGGTAACCTTAGGAAGTGGGAGGTGGAGGACCCTCTAGAATGCACCAGAGACCTGGGGGTTGGGGAGAGACTCTCAGGAAACAAAGGGAGGTCTCTTGGATGAAGTGCTCTGTAGTGGAGAGGGGGAACTTGTAGAGTCCACCTCTAGTGGAGGGACAGGGCATCAAGTGGAAGGATGGGGTTAGCATCCTACAGTCAAAAGCTCTGACCCAGAATTGTTCCTGTCTGAAGGAACTGCAGGGACAAAAATGGAGATGAGTATGAGAGAAAAGAGGTCCAGTGATAGGCCCATATTGGGATACTGTGGTGTGCTTACAGACAGGAACCTAGCATGGATGCCCTCTGAGAAATCCAACAAGCAGAAAGAATCAGATGCAGATACCCATGGGAGGAGATGCACAGACAAAGTATGGAGCAGAGACTGAAGGAAAGGGCATCAAGAGACTGCTCCACCTGGAGATCCATCCCATATACAGTCACCAAACCCAGACACAATTGTGGATGCCAATAAGTGCTTGCTGACAGGAACATGATATAGATGTCTCCTAAAAGGCTCTACCAGTGCCTGACAAAGTCAGAGGTGGATGATCTCTGCTAAACATTAGACTGAGCACAGGGTCTCCAATGGAAGAGCTAGAGAAAGGACCCAAGGACATGAAGGGGTTTGCAGCTCCATACACTATGGAACAACACTATGAACCAACCAGCCCCCACCCCAGAGCTTACAGGGAGTAAACTACCAACCAAAGAGTACACATGGAGGGACCCATTGCTCCAGTTGCATATGTTGCAGAGATTGGCCTTGTTGGTCATCGATGGGAGGAGAGGCCCTAGGTCCTGTGAAGGCTTAATGCCCCAGTGTAGGAGAATGCCATGATCAGGAAGCAGGAGTGAGTAGGATGGTGAAAAGGGGAAAAGGGGAGGAGATAGAGGGTTTTTAGAGGGGAAACCAGGATTGGAGATAACATTTGAAGTGTAAATAAAAAAATATCTAATAAAAAAAAAGAAGGAAGATTCTCTCTTCTTTGCTTGCTTACCTTGTGGGACTGAGCAACTGCTAGATCCTTGGATTTCCATTCACAGCTGCTGCTAACCATTGTTGGGGAGTTGGATTACAGACTGTAAGTCATTCAAATTCCCTTGCTACATAGAGACTACTCATTAGTTCTGTGATTCTAGAGAACCCTTACTAATACACTTACTAATACAGTGCCCAAGACTGGTATAGCTGGGTCTTCAGGTAGATCTATTAATATTTTTTCTGAGGAATCTTCAGACTGATTAACATAGTAAAAATGGCAATCCTACCAAAAGCAATCTACAGATTCAACATGATCCCCATAAAAATCCAACACAATTCTTCACAGACATGGAAAGAGCAATTCTCAAATTCATCTGGAAAAACAAAGAGCCCAGAATAGCAAAAACAATTCTTAACAATAAAAGAACTTCTGGGGGAATCACCATTCCTGACCTCAAGCTATATTACAGAGCAATAGTGATAAAAAACAGCATGGCATTGGTACAGAGACAGACAAGTTGATCAATGGAATAGAACTGAAGCTCCAGAAACAAACCTACACAGTTATGGACACTTGATCTTTTACAAGGATGCAAAAAAAAATACATTAGAGAAAGAAGACATTTTCAATAAATGGTGCTGGTCTAACAGGCTGTCTGTATGTAAAGAAATGAAAATAGATTCATATTTTTCACCTTGCACAAAGCTCAAATCCAAGTGGATCAACAACTTCAAATAAAACCAGATACACTGAATCTAATAGAAGAGAAAGTGAGAAAGAGACTCAAACTCATTGGCACAGAGCTGAAATTTCCTAAACAGAACTTCAATAGTTCATGCTCTAAGATCAAGAATTGATAAATGGTACCTCATGAAACTGGAAAACTTCTGTAAGGCAAAGGACATAGTCAATAGGACAGACCAGCAATCTACAGATTGGGAAAAAACTTCAATAACCCCACATCCAATAGAGGGCTAATATCTAAAACACACAAAGAACTCAAGAAGCTAACCACCAAGAAAACAAAACAACCTAATCAAAAACAGGGTATAGAACTAAACAAAATTCACAACAGAGGAATCTAAAATGGCCGAGAAGCACTTAAAGAAATGTTCAAAATCCTTAATGATTAAGAAAATGTAAATTGAAACAACCCTGAGATTTCTACCTCACACCAATCAGAATGACTAGTATCAAAAACTCAAGTGACAGCACATGCCATCTAGGATATGGAGAAAGAGAACACTCCTGCATTTGTGGTGGGATTGCAAACTAGTACACCACTCAGGAAGTTAATCTGAAGAGTCCTCAGAAAACTGGGTTAAAAGTTTTGAGATCAGTGGGTGGCACTCTTGCGCGTGCTCGACTGGCCAGGAAGAATGACGCTGCAACAGGATCCTTCTGCACATGTTTATTGGGAGAGCTTGATTGTAGAGGCAAAAAGACCCCGAGCCCAGAACTGGTGCTGCTTTTATAGGCCTAGGAGAGGCGTGTCTCACACCCGGATTGGTTATGCACTACGCCTCATTTGCATGTTCCTCATCTGATTGGCTACTCTCTCTCTGTACCTCACAGAGCCTCATTATCATACCTCATTTGCATGTCTCACATCTGATTGGTTATACTCTCAAAGCCTCATTATCATGCCCGGGCCAGGCAGTGTCTTTGCAAAAAACTTTACTGCATATGTACACATTGGTTGTTTGTCCAAACTTATGTGTGGTGGCCAGCAGTAGTCAGTGCCACTCTGCAACGGCACATGTGGCTTCCCACATCTCCCCCTGTTTGTTTTAATAAAATGAGGCTGGACTAGGCCTGTGCAATTATGCCCATCCGCCGTGGCTCCTGTTTTAGGTCGTTCCTCTAATGTCACAGCCTTACCCGTCATAGGGTAACCCTATCGCCACCGGGCCCCATGTCTTAGGTTGGACTGTGCACGAGGAAAGTTGCCCGTCTCTGGATACCGCAGTGCTGTGTGACAATAACTGCTAAATGACCTAGGGCGAACTCTGCAAAAGAGGCCAGCCAAAAAATGAATTAGTGGTGAAATCATGATCACTGTATCGCTTGCAATGAGGAAACCTGTGATGTGCAAGGGCTGATCAATGATCATTGAGTCTCTCTTATCTCAGTGCCGTGGAGTGCAAGATTAGAGAACTCAGATGGCAACTAATTCTTGAGCATGGATAACCAAATTTCAGGGGAGGAGCCGTTTTCAATAGCTAAAAGTGCCTGAGTTATAATCACCTTGTCATGTTTTTGTTGGGTTCTGAATTTGCATACCAACCAGAGCATGAACACCAGTCCACAGCATATGGCAGCACCAAACAAAATCACTCCCACCCATTCCTTAAAGTAAGAAAAAGCAGAGGTAAGCCAAGAGGTAAAGTCTCCGAGGGTCACTGGTTCCACTCTGGTCCCATTAAGGTTCAGGATCTGCATCTGCAGTCTCGTCTGCAACCTCTCCAGCTCCTGCGACCAGTTCCCGTTCAGGTAATTTGATAGGTTTGTACTTTTAATAAAAGAATTATTAATGTACCTGTTGGGAGTGATGCACACATGCAAAGTGGATGCCACACAACTCATTTGTATGACATCCATTATCTGTTCCATGTCATGTTGTAAAATATCCACTCTGATTCACTAACATTAACCCTGAGGCGATATGAGAATCTACCTTTTGCAGGGTAAGCAATGCCTCAGACATTTTTTCTGCTATCTGACTTATAGTGTCAGCAGTATTAATTTGATCTGCCCAATTAGAGATAATCTTTTTCTTAAAA
Source organism: Mus musculus (assembly GCF_000001635.26). NCBI lineage: Eukaryota > Metazoa > Chordata > Mammalia > Rodentia > Muridae > Mus > Mus musculus. The sequence continues at coordinate 29,857 of NT_187020.1, forward strand.
AATATACAGGGTGTAAAAGGTTTATCCACATTATGCACAAAGCATAATGTATAATTTAAATGAATACTAGTACTCTTATACACCCGTGGCTCTTGATGAGTTTGTCGTGCATAAGGCACATCCAAAAAACATTCCTTTGCATAAAACAAAGGCTAGGTAGAAGAATTGGAATGTACTGGTAAAGGTACTGGCCATGATCTTACTATGGCCCATAAAGGTATACTTATCCTGGTTTCAATCATCAGGAGCAGGAGAATCATCTTGGGGTTCATCTTGCTCTTTCACGGTCCTTGTCAGTCGCGTCGGGACCCAAAGTGGATTTTCTTCACCCTGTGGAAAAACACAAATAGCTCCCCGGGATCTGATTAAGATAGGATCCGGGCCATACCATTTATTATCAAGGACATTTTTCCATTTGACCATTTCATTGGGTGATTGAGGCCATTGTCCGTGCCTTTCAGCTGGTGATCTTCCAGCATCATCCAATTTTTAAAAATTAAGAGTAAATATTGTAAGGGATAGAGCCATCTTTGGTGTCATAGCCTCTATTCCCCCTTTCTGTTTTTGCAAATACTGTTTCAGAGTGAGGTGGGCTCTCTCAATGATGCCTTGGCCCTGTGGATTATAGGGCAATCCAGTAATATGTTTTACTTGCATTTGTTTGCAAAATTGGCTAAATTTAGAAGAAGTATATGCAGGACCATTATCTGTCTTTAACACTAGGGGCTTGCCCCATGCAGCCCAAGCCTCTAAGCAGTGAGATATGACATGAACTGCTTTTTCCCCTGTCAAGGGAGAGGCAGTAGGACACCAGAACTGGTATCGATGGATACATGTACTTATTGTAATTTCCCAAAAGATGGGATATGTGTGATGTCCATTTGCCAAACATCTAGGGGTCGCAATCCGCGAGGATTAACACCCACAGAAGGTGCATTAATAAATTCTACACATTTATCACACTGTAGGACAATATTTCAGGCTTCGGTTCGTGTGAGTTTAAATTTTTGTCATAATGTAGAAGCAGGGACATGATAAAGCTGATGAAAATTCTTAGCACTGTCTATAGAGCTTTGTGATAGGAAAACCATATCTCTGGTGGCTGAATCAGCAATTGCATTTCCCTTAACCATAGGTCCAGGTAATGATGTATGTGCTCTAATATGTTGAATATAAAAGGGATGCTCACACATCAAAATACAATTTTGTATTTTCCTCAAAATTTCAGATACTGGACTAGACTGCTTAAAATTTCTCGCAGTCTCTAATGCTAGAACCACATTAACTACATAAACAGAATCAGAGATAATATTTATGGGCATAGGAAATCTTTTAAAATCTTCTAAAACCACCAAACATTCCACCAATTGAGGGGCTCCTGGTGTAAATTGCAACCTTACAGCCTTTTCATTGATTACATAACTTCCAATTCCTGTTTTTGATCCATTTGTATAAATATCAATGGCTCCCTTTATAGGGGTATTAGCCGTTACCTTTGGAAATATTACTGGATGTAATAACATAAAATGTAATAACGGATGTTTAGGATAATGATTATCAATTAAACCAGAATAACTGCATCTAAGAATGGCCCATTCATCTATAGTAGCACACAATATTTGCATTTGTGCGACAGTATAAGGGACAATTATGCTATCAGGCATTTTTCCAAAGTGAGTAATTGAAGTTTTTATCCCTTTGTGTGCCATGTTTGCTACCATGGTGGGATAATGCTCTATAGACTTATTAGGGGATATATGTGGATGTATCCATACTAAAGGACCATCTTGCCATAACACAGCAGTTGGCAAATTTATGGTTCTTAATATGCATAGGTACAAAGGTTCTTGCTCATTTATACGATTTAACTGTGCTTTTTGGATAGCTCTTTCCACCTTCCTAAGAACATCAGAAGCCTCAGGTGTTAATTGTCTCAATGAGGTAATATGTGATTCTCCTTCTAAAATTTGAAATAAAGGTTTTAATTCCGAAGTAGGGATCCTTAAATAAGGTCTAATCCAATTTATATCTCCTAATAATTTTTGAAAATCATTTAATGTCTTTAGATGATCTTTTCTTATACTAATCTTTTGTGGGGTGACACATCGTAAAGTAATAGTGGCTCCTAAAAAATGACTAACATTAGACTGCTGTACTTTTTCTGGTGCAATAATCAAGCCATTATTTTTTAAAGTTTCATTAAGCAAGCCATAAGCTTGCTGTATACTTTCTTCTTCAGGTCCACAAATCACTATATCGTCCATATAATGACAAATTTTTAAGGAGGGGAAACCATCCCTAACCGGTTGCAAAGCTTTTCCTACATATAACTGACATATTGTAGGGCTATTTGCCATTCCTTGGGGTAATACCCGCCATTGGAACCTTTTATCAGGCTCCATATGATTAATAGAAGGCAAGGTAAATGCAAATCTAGGTTTATCTTTCTTATTTAATGGAATGGAAAAGAAACAATCCTTAATATCTACTACTATAATTCTCCAATCCTTAGGTAGAGCTGAGAGTAGGGGGAGTCCTCTTTGTACAGGACCCATAACTTGCATTTGTGCATTAATGGCTCTTAGGTCATGTAACAATCTCCATTTACCTGACTTCTTCTTTACAACGAAAATAGGGGTGTTCCAGGGTGATTGAGTGGGTTCCACATGTCCCAGGTCTAATTGTTCTTGTACTAATTCTTTAGCTGCTTTTAACTTCTCAGGGGGTAAAGGCCACTGAGGCATCCACACCGTGTCCTCCGTAGGCCACGGAATGGGCAAAGGCTCCTCAGTGGCCCCTAGAAAAAACTCAGCCCTTTCTTATCTACTATTTCTGTGGCTTTAACTGGTGAAATTCTACCTTGTAAGTTTTTTCCAAGACCTAGTCCAGGTATATATCCCATTCCTTTCATCATTTCCTTGCTTTTCTGAGAGTAATCATTAGTCAATATAAAGTTCATGGCTGACAACACATCTCTTCCCCATAAGTTTACAGGTAAAGGGAGTACATAAGGTTGAAAACGCCCTGTCCTTCCTTCTTTATCTTTCCATTGTAAGGATTTTGCACTTATAGTTGGGGTAGCCTCATATCCTAATCCTTGTAAGCTATGTGACGATTGATTAACAGGCCAAGAAGCAGGCCACCAATTACTGGATATAATGCTTCTATCTGCTCCTGTATCCATTATACCTTGAAAGGTTTTTCCTTCTATTTGTAATTGTAAAGTGGGACGATTATCCAAATCTAAAGATATGTAGGCCACATTAGTTCCTGTAGAACCGAGTTCCTTATCTCCTTGGGAATCCTGGCTACTAGGGAACATGTTATGCAAACTAGGAAGAATCAGTAATTGAGCAATGCAATCTCCAGGAGAAATGGCTACAATACCTCGGGGTGAAGAACACATAATCTTAACTTGTCCCTCATAATCTGAGTCTATAACTCCGGGATGTATCATCAATCCTTTCAAAGCAGAAGAGGACCTACCCAATAGTAGGCCCACTGTATCCTTTGGTAAGGGACCTCTAAAGTCTGATGAAATAGGTTGGCACCCCATTTGAGGTGTAAGAATTACTCTGGAGGTGGCACAGATGCCCAATCCTGCTGAACCCGGAGTGGCTCTCCTCGGTCTCTGGGTGGCCTCATGGACACTGTGGTCTGAAATGCCCCATACATTTGGGGGCCCTGGGGACGGGGGCCCCTCACTCCGTTTTTTGGCTGTTGCACTTTATACTGAGGTATTGGCCTTCCTTTTATATCTCTGACTGATCTACATTCATTTGCCCAATGTCTTTCTTTCCCACATTTTGGGCAAGTACCTGGTTCTGTCTTTTCAAACCTACTCTTTCTACCCTTTGTACACTGCTTTTGCATATGACCTGTTTGTCCACAATTATAGCAGGTTATTTTTTTTTTGTTTGTGCCATCAAACCTGCGGCAGCCAGCCCTGCATTTGAAAGAGGTCCTCCTATTTCTCTACAGGCTTTCATCCATGCTTGTAGCCCTTTCCCTTTCCATGGTGTGATAGCATTTCTGCATTCTTTGGTACATTGCTCATAAACTAATTGTTCAATTAATGGCATTGCGGCCTCAGAATCACCAAATATATGTCCTGCCACTTCCATCATGCGAGCCACAAATTCAGAGAATGGCTCATTAATTCCCTGAATAATTTTTGTCAAATTACCAGATACCTCTCCTCGATTAGGCAATGCTTTCCAAGCTTTCACTGCTGCCTGATTAATTTGATCATAGACCTGCACTGGGTATCCTAATTGATTGTTTGTCCATATACCCTGACCTGTAAGCATTTCAAAGCTCCATGCTTGTTGCCCTGCAGTAGCATTAGCACGGGCCTGACTCAAACACAGATCATGCCATATAGACTTCCAATCTAGATACTGTCCCATCGTAAGACATGCCTTTACCACACTCATCCAGTCAAAAGGAGTCACGGCATTGTGAGCCAATCTATCAATTTGGGACTGAGTAAATGAGGCATTAGCTCCATAGGTCCTTACTGACTCTGCTAGCTCTTTTACTTGTTTATGCGATATTGGCTCATAATATCGCTGTTGAGCATGATCCTGGAAAACAGGAAAAGCCTGACATATTTTTTGCAACCCTTTAGGAGTGCAAAAAGAGTGACCATTGCCAATTGCTTTCTTATCTGCATAAGGCGGAGTAGGTGGGGGAGCACTGAAACTCCTCCCTATTGGACCAGATCTTTCTGCTTCATACTCCGCAGCAGCCTCCTTCAAATCTTCCTCCTCTCCTGTTGATAATTCGGAATCCTCTGAGCTAGACAATTCTAACGACTCAGAGTCCTTGAGAGGAGGGTAAATTGACTTAATTTTCTGCTTTTTATTATTTTTTATACTATTTTTTGTATCTTTACATTTTGGAAGTTGACAATTAAAGCCATGATATAAGATCAAGGCAAGAAAGATAGCAACCCCAGCAACAATTATCTGATCTATTTCGTAGGAGAGCATGCCTCTCACATTAATTTCTTTCTACTTACCGGTACCACCGTTCCTCAGCTGAAGAGTTCTGAATCCACTCCGGATCCTTCTCAGCAGTCTGTTTTGCGGGAACCTCTATTAACTGCTCCTTCCCCGTTGATGCAGTTCTGAATCCTCCCCGTAGCAGGGGGTCTTCGCTCATGCCTGAAGATGTTTCTTGTCCCGGGTTTTCGGCACCACTTCTTGTGTGTGCTCTACTGGCCAGGAAGAACGATGCTGCAACAGGATCCTTCTGCACACGTTTATTGGGAGAGCTTGATTGTAGAGGCGAAAAGACCCCGAGCCCAGAACTGGTGCTGCTTTTATAGGCCTAGGAGAGGCGTGTCTCACACCCGGATTGGTTATGCACTATGCCTCATTTGCATGTTCCTCATCTGATTGGCTACTCTCTCTCTGTACCTCACAGAGCCTCATTATCATACCTCATTTGCATGTCTCACATCTGATTGGTTATACTCTCAAAGCCTCATTATCATGCCCGGGCCAGGCAGTGTCTTTGCAAAAAACTTTACTGCATATGTACACATTGGTTGTTTATCCAAACTTATGCGTGGTGGCCAGCAGTAGTCAGTGCCACTCTGCAATGGCACATGTGGCTTCACACATGGCACCATCCCTCAACCAGGACCCATGCTTATCTACTGGGTATGGTCTCTATAGGTTCCATCTCCCCTTTGTTGAGTATTTCAGCTAATGTCATCTCCGTTGGGTCTTGGCAACCTCTTGCTTCCTGGCATTTGGGACTTATAGTGGCTACCACCAATTCCCCATCCCCCACTGCTACACACCTCCATTCAGTTTACTGACCCTCTGTACTTCTCTCCTGTCCCTTCCAATATCTGATTCTGCTCCTGCTTTTTTCTCCCCTTCCTCTCTCCCTCCCAGGTCCTTCCATCCCTCTAACTCCTGTGATTACTTTGTTCCATGTTCTGTGTAGGATTGAAGCTTCTATACTTTAGTCTTCCTTCTTAAGCTCCATATATTTTGGGGGGTTGTATTGTGGGTATTCTGAGCTTTTGGGCTAATATCCACTTATCAGTGAGTACATACCATGTGTGTTATTTTGTGTCAGTGTTACCTGGCTCAGGATGATATTTTCTCATTCCATTGATTTTCCTGCAAATTTCATGAACTCTTTGTTTAATAGTTAAACAGTACTCCACTGTGTAAATGTACCTACTACATTTTCTGTATCCATTCTTCCCTTGTGGGACATCTGGGTTGTTTCCAGCTTCTGGCTAGTATAAATATAGCTGCTATGAATGTAGTGAAGCAAGTGTCCTTGTTATATGTTGGAGCATCTTTTGAGTACATGCCCAGGAATGGTATAGCTGGGTCCTCAGTTAGAACTATTTCCAATTTTCTGAAGAAGGCTTAAAGAGGAAACAAATAAATCCCTTAAAGAAATACAGGAAAACACAAAGAGTTAAAGGAATTGAACAAAACAGTCCAGGATCAAAAAAAAAAAATGGAAATAGAAACAATAAAGAAATCATAAAGGGAGACAGCTCTGGAGATGGAAAACCTAGGAAAAAGATTAGGAGTCATAAATGCAAGCATCACCAGCAGAATACAAGAGATAAAAGAGAGAATCTCAGGTGTAGAAGATACCAAAGAAAATATTGACACAACAGTCAAAGAAAATGCAAAATGCAAAAAGCTCCTAACCCAAAACATGAAATCTAGGACACAATGAGAAGACCAAACCGAAGAATAATAAGAAAAGAAGAAAGCAAAGATTCCCAACTCAAAGGGTCAGTAAACATTTACAACAAAATTATAGAAGAAAATGTCCCTAACTGAAAACAAACAAACAAACAAACAACCACAAAAAACCCATACAAGAAGTCTACAGGACACCAAATAGATTGGGCCAGAAAAGAAGTTCCTCCTGTCACATAAAAATCAAAACACCAGGTCGGCATCAGCACCGGGTCACCTTGGGAGTGGAGTCAGCAGACACCCCCAAGGTCCCTAGAGGACTTTTCTCTTCTTTTCTTTTCTCTTCTTTTCTTTTCTTTTCTTTCCTTTCCTTTCCTTTTCTTTTCTTTTCTTTTCATTAGGTATTTTCCTCAATTACATTTCCAATGCTATCCCAAAAGTCCCCCATGCCCCCCCCCTTCCCACTTTTTGGCCCTGGCATTCCCCTGTACTGGGGCATATAAAGTTTGCATGTCCAATGGGCCTCTCTTTCCAGTGATGGCCGACTAGGCCATCTTTTGAAACATTTGCAGCTAGAGTCAAGAGCTCCAGGGTACTGGTTAGTTCATAATGTTGTTCCATCTATAGGGTTGCAGATACCTTTGGCTCCTTGGGTATTTTCTCTAGCTCCATTGGGGGCCCTGTGATCCATCCAATAGCTGACTGTGAGCATCCACTTATGTGTTTGCTAGGCCCCGGCGTAGTCTCACTATATTAGGACTTTTCACGCAGTCTTAAGACAACTGGTGAGTGGAACACAACTTTTGCTCCAATCCAATCGTGCGGGACCTGAGATAGCATTAGGGAAGCAGAAAACCTGGCCTGACCAGGGTCACAAGTCCCTTCCAGTTGGCACCAGTACTTGGTCACCTTGTATACGTAGTTGGCAGACAGCCCCACAGGCCCTAGAGGACTCTCCACGAAATCTTAGGGCCACTGACCAGAGAGCTCCAGGCTCCTCAAAGGAGACACCATTTCCAGGAACTGGAATGCCCAGGGTCTTTGACAACAGAATCCCAGGATAAAAGGAGCTTGGTCACACCAGTACTTCAGGGTCTCAGAGGAACTTGACTACCAAGAACTCTGACACACCCAGAATCTTAGATTCACAGGAGCCCACAAGCAAAGGATCACAGAGAAAGCTGGACAGGCTCCAATCAGATATATTGAGGACATACTCGAGATAATCAGATGGCAGGAGGCAACCATAAGAACAGAAGCAAGAGAAACCAAGGTTACTTGGCATCATCAGAACCAAACTCTCCCACCATAACAAGTCCTGGATACACGATCACACCAGAAAAGTAAGACATGGATCTAAAGTCACTTCTTATGATGATGATGGAGGACTTTAAGAAGGAAATACAGGAAAACACAGGTAAACAGCTAGAAGCCTTTAAGGAGGAAACACAAAAATCCCTTAGAGAGTTACAGGAAAACACTACCAAACAGATGATGGAATTGAACAAAACCATCCAGGATCTAAAGAGGGAAATAGAAACAATAAAGAAAACCCAAAGAGAGACAACTCTGGAGATAGAAACCCTATGGAAAGAAATCAGGAACCATAGATGTGAGCATCAGCAACAGAATACAAGAGATGGAAGAGAGAATCTCAGGTGCAGAAGATTCCATAGGGAACATGGACACAACAATCAAAGAAAATGCAAAATACAAAAAGATCTAACTCAAAACATCCAGGAAATCCAGAACACAATGAGAAGACCAAACCTACAGATAAAGGAGTAGATGAGAATGAAGACATTCAACTTAAAGGGCCAGCAAATAGCTTCAACAAAATTATAGAAGAAAACTTCACATACCTAAGAAAGAGATGCCCATGAACATACAAGAAGCCTAGAGAACTCCAAATAGACTGGACCAGAAAAGAAATTCCTCCCGACACATAATAATCAGAACAATAAATGCACTAAATAAAGATAAAATATTAAAAGCAGCAAGGGAATAAGGTCAAGTAACATATAAAGGCAGGCCTATTAGAATTACTCCAGACTTCTCACCAGAGATGATGAAACCCAGAAGATCCTGGACAGTTGTTATACTCTCACTAAGAGAATATAAATGCCAGCCCAGGCTACTATATCCAGGCAAACTCTCAATTACCATAGATGGAGACAACAAACTATTCAATGACAAAACCAAATTTACACAATATCTTTCCACGAATCTAGCTCTTCAAAGGATAATAACAGAAGAAAAAAAACAATACAAGGATGGAAACTATGCACTAGAAAAAGCAAGAAAGCAATCCTTCAACAAACCTAAAAGAAGACAGCTATAAGAACAGAATGCCAACTCTAACAACAAAAATAATAGGAAGCAACAATTACTTTTCTTTAATATCTTTTAATATCAATGGACTCAATTCCCCAATAAAAAGACAAAGCAAGAGAACTTCAGACCAATTTCTCTTGTGAATATCTATGCAGAAATACTCAATAAAATACTCGCTAACCGAATCCAAGAACACATCGAAACAATCATCCATCCTGACCAAGTAGGTTTCATTCCAGGGATGCAGGGATGGCTTAATATACAGAAATCCATCTACATCTACATAATCCACTATATAAACAAACTCAAAGACAAAAGCCACATGATCATCTCGTTAGAAGCTGAGAAAGCATTTGACAAAATCCAACACCCATTCATGATAAAAGTCTTGGAAAGATCAGGAATTCAAGGCCAATACCTAAACATGATAAAAGCAATCTACAGCAAACCAGTAGCCAACATCATGTTGAGAAGCTGGAAGCAATCTCACTAATATCAGAGACTAGACAAGGCTGCCCACTTTCTCCCTACCTATTCAACATTGTACTTGAAGTCCTAGCCAGAGTAATTAGACAACAAAAGGAGATTAACTGGATAGAAATTGTAAAGGAAGAAGTCAAAATATCACTCTTTGCAGATGATATGATAGTATATATAACTGACCCTAAAAATTTCACAAGAGAACTCCTAAACCTGATAAACAGCTTCAGTGAAGTATCTGGATATAAAATTAACTCAAACAAGTCAATGGCATTTCTCTACACAAAGGATAAACAGGCTGAGAAAGAAATTAGGGAAACACCACCCTTCAAAATAGTCACAAATAATATAAAATACCTTGGTGTGACTCTAAGTAAGGAAGTGAAAGATCTGTTTGATAAGAACTTCAAGTCTCTGAAGAAAGAAATCAAAGAAGACCTCAGAAGATGGAAAGATCTCCCATGCTCATGGATAGACAGGATCAATATAGTAAAAATGGGTATCTTGCCAAAAGCAATCTACAGATTCAATGCAATCACCATCAAAATTCAAACTCAATTCTTCACAGAGTTAGAAAGGGCAATTTGCAAATTCATCTGGAATAACAAAAAATCTAGGATAGCAAAAACTCTTCTCAAAGACCCTCTGGTGGAATCACCATGCCTGACCTAAAGCTGTACTACAGAGCAATTGTGATAAAAACTGCATGGTACTGGTACAGGGACAAACAGGTAGATTAATGGAATAGAATTGAAGACCCAGAAATGAACTCACACACCTATGGTCACTTGGTCTTTACAAGGGAGCTAAAACTATCCAGTGGAAAAAAGACAGCATTTTCAACAAATGGTGATGCTACAACTGGAGGTTATCATGTAGAAGAATGCAAATTGATCCATTCTTATCTCCGTGTACAAAACTCAAGTCTAAGTGGATCCAAGAACTCCACATAAAACAAGAGACACTGAAATTTATAGAGGAGAAAGTGGGGGAAAGCCTCAAAGATATGGACACAGGGGAAAATTTCCTAAACAGAACAACAATGGCCTGTGCTGTAAGATCAAGAATTGACAAATGGGACCTCATAAAATTGCACAGCTTCTGTAGGGCAAAAGTTGCTGTTAATAAGAGAAAAAGGACACCAATAGATTGGGAAAGAATTTCTACGAATCCTAAATCTGATAGGGGACTAATCTAATATCCAATATATACAAAGAGCTCAAGAAGCTGAATTCCAGACATTCAAATAACCCCATTAAAAATGGGGTATTTTTATTCTCAACTAAGGAATACCGAAGGGCTGAGAAGCACTTGAAAAAATGTTCAACATCCTTAATCATCAGGGAAATGCAAATCAAAACAACCTTGAGATTCCACCTCACACCAGTCAGAATGGCTAAGATCAAAAATTCAGGTGACAGCAGATGCTGGTGAGGATGTGGAGAAAGAGGAACTCTCCTTCATTGCTGGTGGGATTGCAGGCTTGTACAACCACTGTGGAAATCAGTCTGGTGGTTCCTCATAAAACTGAACATAGTACTATGGTCAGATCCCACAATACCTCTCCTGGACATATATCCAGAAGATGTTTCCAACTGGTAATAAGGACACATGCACTACTATGTTCATAGCAGCCTTATTTATAATAGCCAGAAGCTGGAAAGAACCCAGATGTTCCTCAACAGCGGAATGGATACAGAAAATGTGGTACATTTACACAATGGAGTACTACAGTTATTAAAAACAATGAATTTATGAAATTCTTAGGTAAATGGATGTATCTGGAGGATATCATTCTGAGTGAGGTAACCCAATCACAAAAAGGAGCCACTTGATATCCACTCCTTGATAAGTGGAGATTAGCCCAGAAACCTAGAATACCCAAGATACAATTTTTTAAAAATTTTTATTAGGTATTTTCCTCATTTACATTTCCAATGCTATCCCACACGTCCCCCATACTGTCCCCCCCACTCCCTCCCCCCACTCCCACTTCTTGGCCCTGGTGTTCCCCTGTCCTGTGGCATATGTTTGCACAACCAATGGTCCTCTCTTTCCACTGATGGCCGACTAGGCCATCTTCTGATACATATGGCTGATTATGGGATGGACCCCCAAGTGGGGCAGTCTCTGGATGGTCCATCCTTTTGTCTTGTCTTATCTCCAAACTTTGTCTCTGCAACTCCTTCCATGGGTATTTTATTCCCTATTCTAGGGAGGAATGAAGTATCTACGCGTTAATCTTCCTTCTTCTTGATTTTCTTGTGTTTTAGAGGATCCATCCCATAATCAGCCCCCAAACGCTGACACCTTTGCACACACAAGCAAGATTTTGCTGAAAGGACTCTGATATAGCTGTCTGCTTTGAAGCTATGCCAGTTTCTGACAAATATGCAAGTGGATGCTCACAGTCATCTATAAGATGGAACACATGGCTCCCAATGGAGGAGCTAGAGGAAGTACCCAAGGAGCTTAAGGGGTCTGCAACCCTATACGTGAAACAACAATATGAAATAACCAGTACCCCCAGAGCTCATGTCTCTAGCTGCATATGTAGCAGAAGATGGCCTAGTTGGCCATCATTGGGAAGAGAGGTCCCTTGGTCTTGCAAACTTTATATGCCCCAGTACAGGGGAACGCCAGGGCCAAGAAGTGGGAGTGAGTGGGTTGGGGAGCAGGGTAGGGGGGCAGGGAGTGTATAGGGTACGTTTGGCATAGCATTTGAAATGTAAATGAAGAAAATATCTAATAAAAATTTAAAAATCTGAAAATCAGGGAAATAGAGGGATGGTTCAATAGTTGAGCGCATAGGATACTCTTTGAGAGAACCTGCATTTGAATTATAGCATCCATGTGGTCCAGATCCATGAAATATGACACCTTCTTTGGTCTCTTTGCACTCTTTGTACACACATGTAATACGCAGGTACATGCAGACAGAAAACCCATTGTAGTCGTTTGAAAAGGTATGGTCCTTAGGGACTCATGCTTGGATCCTAGATCCTTGGGAAATGGCACTGTTAGGAGGTGTGGCCTTGTTGGAGGAAATGTGTAGAAACTTAAGGGTTCTTTGCAAAGTTGTTTGGATGATGTTTTGCTGGGGCAAACACATGAAGGAATGTTTAGCTGAAGTGAACACAGGACAGTGGATTCTCTGCTAAAGCAAACACGTAAAAGGACACATGGTGAAGGGTTCCTTGCTAACAACACACATGTATTGGTCTTTCTTACCTTTTGTAGTTGGGCTAGATTTGTCAGGACTCCATAGTTAAGAAATGCACTATAAAACTTCTGGTAGTGTGCTGCCGTTTCTTGCCACTTCTGTGGACTAGGGCTGATTGGCAGAGTGTTGTCAGCTGAGAGAGATGAATGTGCTGAGCCAAGACCCATGGAGACCATGTGATGTTTGTCGGGCATAAACAGGACTCCATGGATAGAGATGGAGGCTGAGCTTGGTTTGCTTACACAGCTAGCTGTGTAGCCATTATGAATCCCTCATCTTCACTGATCTTTGCTTCCCTGAGAGAGGCACATCTGAGAACTTCTGGTGTTCCTTCTGGTCCCTCATGCTGACTAGAGCTGAGGCTGAGGCCTGGCTATTTCTGCTAGGTTCTGTCACCACTGTTGTTATTCTGACTCTGCTGAACTTAACTGCTGGTATAGCCATCAAGAGTTTGCAAGTGGATTGAGCTGCACTGCTAACCTGTGAACTGATGTATGTGCAGAGGATCTGGGGCAGACCTACTCTGGTCTTGTGGTTTCTGCTTTATTTTCTGTGCATTCAAATGAGCTTTGCTCACTTGACTTAGAGGGCCCAAATACTTCTCTTAAAAAAAGTAGTTATAAGATGACTCTTAATAGTATTCTGCTGTATTCATAGATCTGCCCTTTGTTCAGCCATCATCAGAGAGGAGTCAGACATCACACACACACGAGAGAGAGAGAGAGAGAGAGAGAGAGAGAGAGAGAGAGTCAGAGAAACAGAAAGCCAGAGAGACAGAGATATAGAGAAAGACCCTGGAACACTCACCTCTTAACAGGATGTTTCCATCAAATCTCTTCCCCCAGAGCTCAGGGAACAACATAGAAGAGGAGGAGGCAAGAGTTTAAGAGCTAGAGGGGATGGAGCACTCTAGGAAGATAAATCTCTCTCTTTTTAAGTCAATTCTGCTTAAAGGCACAGATCTCATGCATCTCATTTTTAGTTTACAGATTATTTGAAATTTGCTTATTTTTATTCATTATTTTATTTTTCCTTATTTTCTATTTATGCTTTTATTATTATAAATAGTTTTAGGGTTTTAAAATTGCTGTCTCATTTTCTTATTTTTGCTAGGAAAGATATGTGGTCCTTTCTACTTTTGAGGTGATTTCCTACCTACTTCTTCTGATTTTATGTTTTATATTTCTATTCTGGCATTTCTGGGTTTTTCCTTTTATTTTATGTCTTTGAGTACACCATTGCTCTCTTCAGACACACCAGAAGAGAGCATCAGATCCTGTTACAGATGGTTGTGAGCCATCATGTGGTTGCTGGGAATTGAACTCAGGACCTCTGGAAGAGCAGCTGATGCTCTTAACCACTGAGTCATCTTTCCAGCCTCCCTTCTGGGTTTTTCTTGCCCTCCCCCCACCCCACCCCCATTTTCAGATACAGGTTGGATTGAGTTCACTGAATATTTTTCTAGGCATCATTCCAGTGTTATCGTTTTTGTAGTCATACTTACTCTTTTTGTTTCGACTCCATTGCCAAGCATTTGGGTTAGCATAGATTCTCTGCTGGCCTCTGGGTCGATTGACCTTGCTTCTGTTTTCTGTTTATATGACTGATGCTTATTTTTCTTTCTTTTTTTCTCTTTTTTTATATATTTTTATTAGGTATTTTCCTCATTTACATTTCCAATGCTATCCCAAAAGTCCCCCATACCCTCCCCCCCACTCCCCTACCCACCCACTCCCACTTTTTGGCCTGGGCGTTCCTCTGTACTGGGGCATATAAAGTTTGCAAGTCCAATGGGCCTCTCTTTTCAGTGATGGCTGACTAGGCCATCTTTTGATACATATGCAGCTAGAGTCAAGAGCTCCTGGGTACTGGTTAGTTCATAATGTTGTTCCACCTACCAATGCAATGTCTACTTCCTTTTGCGATTTTGCCTTTATCTTCAGCACTGCTACTTCAAAAAGCTTTCAGTACCAGACTCTCACTGGTCCTGAGGCAAGAGAATAAATAGCAATGTAAAAAATCGTAGTGCTCTTTTTTTTTTTTTTTTTTGGCTTTGCAGCATATGTAAAGGAAGCTAATTTTGACAGAGGAAGAGCTAGAAATCTGGTCAGGACTTTGCTTCATGTCATTCTGTTGAATTCAGCATTTGGAGATTACACATATCTTAAAATCTACAGTGGTTAAACACAAACTTCTCATTTCTAATTGTTGGGAAATAAAGGCAGTATGGCAAGCCCACACCCTATACATCCAGGGGCTGTGCAAACATTAAATATCTGGCTTCAGGTGCATACTTTTGAGTAGCATATATGTAGACCATTTCTGTTCCTATTGTTCAGTGATCTGAAACCAAGTTGTTCCTGCAGTCCTTTCCCGCTGCTTTGTGATGCCAGCTCATTTCAGTGCTGCAATGAAAGCCTAGATAAATTTAGAGGTTTTTTTTTTTTAATATAAATGTTTTAAATTGTTAATCGTTGCAGGTTCAAGAGATTTATATAAAGCTGCTTTAAAGGTTGCTACCTTTCATTTCCTATTGGAGTCGAAGCCTGTGGACTTTTCTATCAAATATACCGAGGGGACGCATGTGATACATGGCAAGAAAGCTGGAGAAGATTGAATGTTTAGAGTGGATGATACCCATCCTGTGCTAGCCAAATGAATATTTGTTGTGGCAAATATTTAAAATCAATTTGGGGGTTTCTACTCCATCTTAGATCTTTCAGTTCCCAGATATGAGAAACAAAACTTTTATACCCCTAGTAAGCCTAATAGCACCTACGCTGGGCAGATATCAGTTCTCTATGCTATTTTGTCTACTTCCTTGTCAATAACCCCAATATATGACTTGGTGTGTTTCACTTGGGCTGCTCTTACTCCAATTGGTCAGCTCTCATGTCCAGTTCTCATGATCCTCTACCCCATAGGATCTTCTCCTCTCTCCACCTCATGGTCCTGCCTCAGACCCTGTCTTAGTCAGGGTTTCTATTCCTGCACAAACATCATGACCAAGAAGCAAATTGGGGAGGAAAGGGTTTATTCAGCTTACACTTCCATACTGCTGTTCATCACCAAGGAAGTCAGGACTGGAACTCAAGCAGGTCAGAAAGCAGGAGCTGATGCAGAAGCCATGGAGGAATGTTCTTTACTGGGTTGCTTTCCCTGGCTTGCTCAGCCTACTCTCTTATAGAACCAAGACTACCAGCCCAGAGATGTTCCCACCCACAAGGGGCCTTTCCCCCTTGATCATTAATTGAGAAAATTCCTTACAGTTGGATGTCATGGAGGCATTTCCTCACCTGAAGCTCCTTTCTCTGTGATAACTCCAGCTGTGTCAAGTTGACACAAAACTAGGCAGTACAGTCCCCAAGCCCAGGAATCAAAATTCTACCTATATCTCTTCTGTCCAGTTATGGGCTGCTGGCATCTTTATTCAACCAATAGTTTTAAATTACAAAGCAAGGTTATGTAGCATCACTTGGTGTATATGAGAATCTCTTCATCCCTAGGGGCAACAGACACTGGGGGTACTATTGAGCATTACAATATATAGCCAAAGACCAAACTTCAACAGATATTCATGACTTTTTTTCTTTTCAAGGGAAACTTTAGTCCTTTTCATGAAAGATCTTCTAATACTTTGGTTAAATAAACATCAACATTATCTTACATAATGAGAAATAAGTTTGTAATTTGTTGTTGGAAATTCTAGTACACTTCCTCCTAGGCTAAGGGGACATTAGGGAAGAGGCAGATGGAAAGAATGCAAGAGGAGTGCTGACAATGTGCTCACACTGAAGAGATGATGGTAGCTGTCCTGACCTGCACAAAGTTGCACCTGTCACAATTCATTATATAGGCAGAGGGGCTCATAGGACTCTACCCTTCCCTGAGGGATTAGGGAAAAATAATGGGTGCTAGGAGGAAGAATGTGTCATTGTCTTTAGTGATGAGGCAACTGATGAGTTGCCCATGTTCCAGTAAGTAAGTAAGTAAGTAAGTAAATTGCAGTCATGTATACAAGTGATATTTAAGTTCAATCTCTCTCTCTCTCTTACACACACACACACACACACACACACACACACACTAAAGTAAAGAGTAGTTTTGTTTAGAAGCAGAAAGGTTTAACAGAGGAGGGAGAGGAGGGAGAGAAGCCAGTGAGGGTTT
The DNA here is from genome assembly GCF_000001635.26 of Mus musculus. Lineage (NCBI taxonomy): Eukaryota > Metazoa > Chordata > Mammalia > Rodentia > Muridae > Mus > Mus musculus. The sequence continues at coordinate 46,747 of NT_187020.1, forward strand.
AAATTGTAAACATTGAGTGTATATGAGTATAAATTGCCAGAGAAAAAAAGAAAAGACCATAAGTGCTGTAGAACTTAGAAATAACAATACACTCTGTTCTTTCTAGTGCCTTAGAAACAGGCTACTGCATGGTTACGTGTGAGACTTACTCCTTCCACTCCTGTAAGTCACTGTCTGTGGTGGGCACTTGTATTTCTTCTTCCTGCTTTATTTTCCCTTTCCACTAAAATATCCTTGAAGCTCTACTTTTATCTTGAGATATGTTTTTATTACAAGACTTAGATGTTATGTCTACACATTTAAAAAGTTACATGGTTTTAAAATGCTCAAAAATCTGTTTTTTTTTTCAAAAAATAAAATGATAAATTGTATTGTAAATTAATGAAAAGATAGTCTTGTTTTCAGGTTTGTATATGTTAAAATTTTACAGAAAAATCATTCATGTTTCTTTCTACTTCTCTATCGGTGTATCTACACTCTCATCTGTACCTACCTGGCTATATAATATTTATCTCTAATTATCTATTGGAAAACAATTCCAGCAGCATTCTATTGCCAGTTCTTATCAGATGGTGAGGAATTGCATTTTTTCTTTTGCAGTTACCTATTGAATGACACAACTGTTTATAATTTGGCATGGGTCAGATCGTTCTGGTTCTGCGGTCTTTAAAGTTCTGAGTCTTGAGGTGACCTTAAAAAAGAAAATCTATAAATAGAAAATTAAATAAATTCACAATAACAACACAGACTTATTCTTGAACATTTCTTTCACAGTCTGGGAATAATTTTATGTATTTTGAAACCAGTGATGGCAGAGACAACATGTTAGATATTGTAGGCAATATAATTTTATATATATATGTGTGTGTGTGTTTGCATATACATATGTATACACATATATGTTGTAGGTCATATAATTCCAAATATATATTACATAATATAATTGTTGAGATGTATTATATACTATAATATAAATTTATATATCATTGTGATAATCATCACAAACAGTTTTTATGTGGGTTATGCCTTAAATATATGTCTCCTATTTATTGTATTTTTGAGGCTCATGATATTTGAAGATGATAGATAATACCTTTTTCATGTCAGGATTACAGAATGATAGATATTAAAAAATACTTCTTGGATGGTGCATATATCCTGGATTAGAAGCATTCCATGTATCATAAATAGTTGCTTCTTTACTTACTGCCTATAAAATGACTTGTTATATAAAATAAGACAGATTTTCCCCAAAGTTTTAGAATACTGTGATGTTCTTTGTTCTGTAGTGAAAGCCAGAATTTTGTTCAGAAGAAATAAATAGATGTTACTTAAAGAGAGCTTTGTCACGATAAGGTACTCTTTTAACAAGAATCACTCATCTGGTAATGACTTTCTAAATAAAACTAAGAAATGTCTGCACCTTGAAAATGAAATTTGTTCCATAAAAGATATGAATGAGCCCTGTTAGAGTTATGTGTCATTCTTGGCTGCTCTAACCCTCTGCTTCCCCTCTCCAGGAGGCAGGAAATTTCATCTTTTAGAAAGTATGGAAGGAAAAAAGTGCTGCTATCAACATGGCATTGTTCATTACACTGAATGCTGGGAAATCAAAGTTATTGTAGACTTTAGTAGTTCTATTTTCCTTTCTTAGGTACAGCTTTTCAACTCCTCTTAAGAAAATATCTTTCCTTATGGTAATTTTATAAGTGACCAGAATATCTTTAAATGAACTTTATTGAGGTATGGTTACCATAGAAGAAACTTTCCCACTTAAAAAATATATTTGAATGATATTTGACAAAATTGTACACTGAGGTAATTACCAGCATAATACAGATGCCAGGTATTTCTATCACTAAAATCAATTCCCTTATGTGCCATCCCTAGTATTTATAATAAAGTTATTATAGATGTTCTTGTACAGATTTTTGTTAAATATAAGCTATATTTTGGTTTGACACAAATCAAGCAATGGGCTTAATAGGTGAAATGTAAATGCATGATTAAATGTTTAAGAACCTATTGAGTCATTCTTTTCAATGATTATATAGTTTTGATGTTCATATATATACATATATATGTATGTATACATATATATATATATATATATATGTATTCATCAATGAGGATGAAGTATCAGTTATAATTATACAAATATCAATAGCAAATAATATCTGTTCCTAAATATTATAAAATAATCAAGTTTTGAGGCCGAATGAAGAAATACAGGATTTAGCAGAATGTTTCTAATAAAGCCCACATCAATTATGGTTTAAGTTTTTGTTTCTATGTCTAGAGAGGCATATAAATATGAGCCATAGGGATAGATGGGTTGGATAGCCCTTGCCACACAAACTTAATGATCTGAGTTTGATTCCCAGAACCCATGTGAAAAAGTTGGAGATTGTTGCATGTGACTGTAATCCAAATGGTACGACAGCAAGATGAGAAGCAGAGACGGAATTGCTTGGATGTTCATGGGACAGCTAGCCAGGAGTATCACAGCACAATAGAAACAGCATGAGAAAGCCTACCTCAACCAGTTAAAGGAGAGAACCAACTCTGGAAAGTTATTTTTCTGACCTCCACATGTGTACTATGGCATGGTGGGTAATCTTACTCTAATGCAAATTGATGAGAGTGTTATTGCACAGTTAACTATAACCTCAGAAATGTCCACAGTTAGGTTAAACTTATTTTGTTGACTGTAGGTGGCACCCTATCAGCATACTCCAGCAGTATAACTCCAAGTACCAGAAGATGAACGAAAGATACTGCTAAAAGAATCATGAATACTGTATAACAGAGAGAGTAACATGCCTTATGGAACTCTCCTTAATTCTTTATTCACATTTTCTGCTGGGTGCGTTGTGGCTATTAAGGGTCTCTGCTGCATCTAGTTTGGGGATGTTTAAACTCAGCAAGCAAACATTGCAGCAAATTTGCTGTGCATGCCCCAGAACCCATTGTCACTGTCTTTTTACCCTAAAAATGAATACAAGTATAAATAGCAAAAGACGTGGAACAAAGTATCTCTTCAAATCTGATCTCTGTCGATGCAGGGACTCATTTGGAGTTTTCAGTGTTAATCGAAGACTTGAGTGCTGCCCTTGGTGGCATGCCTTGTTCCTACCGAAGTTCAGAGCTTTGAGTGCTGCTTTTAATTAGTCTGCTATGCCTTTTTCTTCCTCTTTCTTTACAAAGCTTTCGTGATGATCTGTGGCATACTCAACATTTGTCTTTAGTCACACTAGTCTGATTTTCTGTGCCACCAATTGCTTGTACAAAGGTCAACTCTAATCTGCTTTATTTACAAGAAAAAAGACCCAAAGTTTCAAGAATATATTAGTTTTTCCCATCATTTAACTTAATTCATTTATTCAGGCAATCAAATAGAAGAATAAAAGTATTTTAGGCATTGGTAGTATAAGTATGAAATACATGACTCAGAGTTTTAAAGGCATTTATAGATTAGTGAAGACAATGACCCCAAAACAAACAGCCCAAACTATAAGGTGACAAGTCACAGAGGTGTATTTGCTTAACAGGGACCCAATTCTTATTGTTTTCTAATAAGTAATGTACATTCACAAATGAAAAATACTTTGTAATTTAAGGAACTTCATGGACTATTTGACTTTAAAAAGAAAAAAATTTAATTTGGGGAAGGATATTTTTAAAAAAATATATTTGATTTCTAAGAAGCAAACTGTGGACTTTCAAATAAATAATGATATTTGACCTAATGACTGCTATGTTTTAACAAATATTAAAATACTAATTTCAATATCCCCAATAGCAATTTTATGTAAATGCTATGAAATGCTTATGCTATATGTTCTGTAATTTCTCATATTGTGTAAAAGTATGTTATCAATCAGCTAAAATCAAAATGGGATATTATAATATTAAGTGTATAGCCTTGAGTGCAGACATAACAGTCCCCAAATATAGGTATGTGGGTAGACAGATATATAGATAGAAATAATCTCCTTTTAAAGTGATTCACACTCTTTAAGAAGAAGAAATGAGTTAACCTGACTATTTTTATATTTAAGTGTGTGTGTGTGTGTGTGTGTGTGTGTGTGTGTGCATGTACATATATGTAGAGACTAGAGTTAAATATCTTCTATTTCTTCTTACTTTTATTGTTTTAGAGACAGGGTTGCTCACTGATTCTAGAGCTCACCAGTTCAGCCATGGCTAGGCAGCAGGACTCAAACACCATCTTGTCTCTGCTTCCAAGTGCTATAGGCATGAGCAGTCACCCCTGGCTTTTATGTGGATGCTGTGAATTTAAACTCAGGTCCTCATGCTTGCTCTGCAGTGATTTTCTTCACTGTGCCGTCTTCTCAGTCCCCATTTTCAACTCTTAGTATTATCCACAATAGAGCAAAGCCCATGTTTCAGAGAGAGAGAAACTGCATAAAGGTAAGGAGGATGTGTAACCGAGAATCTAATATAAAGTCTTTTAATAACATTCTACTTAAATAGTGATAAAATGTGACTTGAAATCAAAACTTCCTTAAAAAAACTAAACCTTCTTTAATAATTTCAAACTTAGAGTCTTATACCATTATACCATATACAAATCTATGAAATGTTAAGCACCTAGCCAAACTTGTTGTTATTGTTTTATTGCATTTTGTCATGTGTTTTGGCTTTAATGAAAATCACTGGTTATTGGACGTCTTCAACCTTCTATATAGGCTTGTTAAACCAGCAGCCTAGGAGGTGGTGGTCTGGTTTGTAAAATCTGTTGCACACGGAATGATGGTTAATGATCACCATTCATATTCTCATTTTGTTACATTCAAGTTTCAGAAGAGAAGGAAGGGGAACAGGATCAGATGCATCAACACCAGCATTTTATAAAGTAAACAAATTTGTCCCTAATTATAATGAATGAAAATAGAATGGATGCAAGACACAAAAGCTAGCTTCTGAGGAATGTTACACAAATGCCCAGTAGATCCTAAGGGTCTCCACAGTAACTAGAAGTTTCAAATATTGATTCATTTACCTAAAGTCCAAGCTGATGTTTGGGTTTTCTGACTTCCTTGTGTCCAGGTAATGAATGCTGTGTTCTCTTCTGCATAAGGATGCTCAGTCTAATATCTGGGCATTATGATGATGATGATGATGATGATGATGATGAATGCTTTATTGCTGCATCCTGACATTGTATTATCAGCATAGCTTTATGTTTTTCTTAGTATTATTCCACCAGGGGTGCTATGTCTTTTAAAAGTAATACGAACACTGCTTTGATCTAGTATACTGCTAGAAATTCTAAATTTCTTTATGCATGCTGGTCATGATAAAATATATTAAGATGCATTAAAAGCAGGCTGATCTGTTGTGTTCAGAATTTTTTTGAAAATGCAGATTCTCTTAGAGTGGTTATAATTTAAATGGCAACATCTGCTGCCAATTCCATGAATTTCTTATAAAATAAAATTAGAGAATTAAATATAAGATTTTCATGAGACGAGGCCTGGGTAATTGGAAATTAAATGTTTATAAAAACTTGTTTAAATCAGTTAGGAATTTTATGTTTTTATAAAAAGTAGTCAATAAAAAAAATCATAACACCTACATTCAATTTGGGGCACCCATGAGAGTGTAGCCACTATTGGGACACTCATTTCCCAAGCCACAAAGGCAATTAAGTGGCTATTAATATAAAAAGGAAACTCCTATGTGAATTATCTCTTTAAATTGATGTTCCACTGTGTGGTAAAACATGCACTTTGGCATTTTCATGTGATCTAGCCCAGTGCCCTATCATATAAATGTTTAATTAGTGTGGCCCTGTTTAATTTATTTTAAGCCTCTGTTGGCTTTTCCTATATCATTTGCTCCTACACCCACCATCAGTCTTTGGAATATCCTCTGTTGGCAAAAATGGATCCTTTGTTCCGTCAAGGGACACTGAGAAATATCTGTTGTCAACTCCTTCCTAATAGTCCTAATAGAGCAGGTGACCACCATTATCTGTTTAAGGAAACCACAGCTTCAAGTTAAAATGGAGAAAATAGTTACTCAATTTTTCAGATATTTGAAGTCATATCCTTGGTGCCCACGTATGTCATGCTGATTGGCTAGATCCATCCCTGGCATCCATAGTCAGCTTAGGCTAGACCATTGTTCTTTCTAAACAACAAAACCAAGCAAGCAAGCAAGCAAGCAAGCAAGCAAACACCCTCTGCTTTATACATAGGTTGTGGTACAAATAGCCACACTAATCTTACAAAGATTCTGACATTTTCATTGTAAGTTCACAAATTAAATGAAGATGTTTGACTATAAAAAAAAAAAAAAAACAATTGAAAAGCAGAGAAAATGGCCACCGCTTTACTTTAGGATTCTATCGGATATATACTGTATTTGTAACATATAGCACAACTTATGGTATGGTTATGGCACTATGGATTTCTTTAATTTGGGATTCCTTCTTTCTCCATTTCTTTCCTCTGTCCTTTCCATGCTTGCTTCAGTTTTTGAGTCATGTAGTTAATAGGCCTTAACATGTTCAAAGTCATGTTTTCCATTTTAGTATTCCAGGGAAATAGTCTGCTTCCAAGCAAGCAATGTCCTCTTGCATAGAAGTGAAACTCACGCTATATTTCTGAAGTATGATCTACAGTCTCCTGTTTGGATTTATCTAGATTTTCATAGTTAAGTTGGAGCTTAAACCCAAAAAGAATAACTTTGCCTGTATTTGTTAACCACTCTTTTGCCTTTCCACTGAAAGAATGACTAACAATGAAACAGAAGAAAAAAAAAATCTCTTGGGGAAATCAACATTTTCTCTAACAATCTGTCAGCTTTCAAGGGTTGTGGATTTTCCTTCGATCAATGAAAAATTCTGTATTTTTAGTCAGTACCATTCAAGGCATATATACTTCCAGTGAAATTTTATATGTAACCACTTAATGAGAAAAGCAAAAAAAAAAAATCTCTCACAGTCAAGAAATTCCCAAGGATATGTTATGCAGGATATATAATTACAATGTCTGGTTACTTTAAAACATTGGACAAATCCATATAATCATTTTCTGAGAAGGAAGCTATATTTATTTTAAACAAGAAAGAGGACAGAAAGAAGGCTTTTTCCACTTGCTTCTGAGATTTCCCTGGAAAAGGAGCATTTCTGTTTGCATAAAATTTTACTAACACATCTTTAAGAATTCAGAAAGTCATTTATTATAAGAATGCAGCATGGTAGCTTAGTGTATAAAATGGCATTTTTTTTCCAACAGTATAGGCAAAATATACATGATCAACATTATCACAGAAGCAAAGATATTATAAAGAATATAGTCTACTTACTACAGAAGGGTTTTAAACTATTGACTTCCTTTAAGTGTCTGCAATACCCTTTTATTCCTCATACTTCTTGTGTTGTGGTAGAGGGCAAGTTTGACCTGAGCAGACCTAAGTTGTAATGTCAGCCACACAACTCAGTTCTGTGGTTGCTCTAGCAAACAATGAGCCTCTATGTCCCTCGTTTGATTATTTAAAATGGGCACATCAGTCCACGTCTTGTGGTGTTTCTTTGGGTTAGACATAAATATATAAAAAGAATAAGCAGAATGTAGGTCAATATAAAGTAATTAGAGAAGACACAAGAAAAATAAAAATTAGTGAAACGTATTGAAACATTTCTATATAAAACATTTTTTTTCCTGGAAAGTCCCTGCTAGTGACCATCTCAACTTTTCCCATCATTAAAATTAAAATATGTGAAAGTTATTTTGACTTTATCTATTGAAATGGCTGCTTCTTTTTGGAACCTTTAACAATATTGCTGTCCATGTGAAATCAAGGACAGCACCCTGGGATGAGTGCTATTGCTTGTGGGTCCCTGAGTGAGGTGAATAATTATTTACTAATTTAACTTTCATCCTATGTTTTTCTCCAGGTAATCAATGTAAAGAATCACAGCTAAAGTACCACAGGGAAGATGCCTCTTACACGTAAAATTATCAAACGTCAAAATAATAAAGGCAAGTTTTTGTGTGAGCAAATAGAAAAGACCGAGTTTGTTGTTTTATGCATTCTGATATTTACAAATCAATGTTAATATATGTATATTAATTAAACAATTCAAGTAGAAAATATTCATTAAATATTCTTTATATGATGTTTCTAGTGATCTGCCTTTGGCATGCTGAGAATTCAAAGGGTAGTGGGACAAGCTCCAACCAATTTCTAAGTCTCTTTGGTCTTTCCAATGCTGCTTATATGAGTTATGCAAATTTGGACATGTTGCATGGCTTCTGAGCTCCAGATTTAGTTGGTAATTTCAAAGAAGTTTCTGAAGATTAAAAAGATATGCAAACGGGAGATTGCATCTTAGAGGTTCCCAGTAAGTGTGATTTCTTCTTGTGAGCTCCTATTTATTTTCACAGCTTATATGAAGACAACTTGAAGAGTTGCTCCCAGGAAGCAATTCAGAGATACAGAATGGAGTGGCTAATTTGCAAGCTATTTTAACAGTGGATTATAATTCCTTACATTTAAAGTCATAATATAATTTACAGGGTACATTTATCTTATCTCTTATTTCAAATGAATTCCTTGTGGATCGGTTAACATTGGCATAATATGTTTAATTTTTAAAAAAATTGAGTCTCATGGGACCAGAGCATACAGATCCTATATAAGCTCCCACTGCCTTTATGTTCCTAGTGAAATGTATCCCTTTTCAGGTGACACTTCCCCTAAATAGCTCTGAATTCCTTCACTACTCTTTACTCTTATACCTCTTTTTTTTTCTTTTTTTTTTAAATTTTTTTAATTAGGTATTTTCCTTGTTTACATTTTCAATGCTATCCCAAAGGTCCCCCATACCCACCCCCCCAATCCCCTATCCACCCACTCCCCCTTTTTGGCCCTGGCGTTCCCCTGTACTGGGGCATCTAAAGTTGGCAAGTCCAATGGGCCTCTCTCTGCAGTGATGGCCGACTAGGCCATCTTTTGATGCATATGCAGCTAGAGTCAAGAGCTCCGGGGTACTGGTTAGTTCATATTGTTGTTCCACCTATAGGGTTGCAGTTCCTTTTAGCTCCTTGGGTAATATCTCTAGCTCCTGCATTGGGGGCCGTGTGACCCATCCAATAGCTGACTGTGATCATCCACTTCTGTATTACAGAGACAAAATTTGGAGCTGTGAGAAAAAGATGGACCATCTAGTGATTGCCATATTCAGGGATCCATCCCATAATCAGCTTCCAAATGCTGACACCGTTGCACACACCAGCAAAATTTTTCTGAGAGGACCCAGATATAGCTCTCTCTTGTGAGACTATGCCGGGGCCTAGCAAATACTCTTATACCTCTTAAAGGCTATATGTGATATATATGGCCTAGAATGAAGTCATATACCTAAATTTCATGACAAAGCAAAACTAAAATATAAACCCAAAGGCTACTTAGAGCCTATCTTCTCTCTGATGGACAGCTGTGTTGACATCACTGTAGTCGGCTTGAGACTTATTCTCTGGTTTCATATTTACCCACAGGATCACAGCTGATTCCCCATTCTGCCTCAAGGTTTATCACTGAATTCGGTTGAAATATGGGCAGAGAAAACTATATTACTTCTGTTCACCTAAAAACTCCAGCATTACTTTAGAAATTGAGCAAAAATAAATTCAAGGGCAAAAGGGTCATAGTGACTGGCTTAAGGACACAGTGGGTACGTGAAGACTAAAGAAAGAAATCCACCTCTTCAGACATAAAGTCAGAGCTTCTTTCCATTCACCACTGTTTATAATCTTTTTTCATAACTTCTTTTTGAAATCTAAGAAATTTTACTTATTGGTCCAGGACTCAAATGTTTGGTGGTTTGCAAGCATTGCTGAAAATTTTCTGTGCCCTTGTGATTTCACGTCTGAAACAGAGTTGTACAGCCTTCTTGGGTTGTCTTGAGGACTGACAAACTAATGAACACAAAGCACGCATGCAAGCTTCCCACCTGCTTCAAAATTCCCACTTTCACTATTTTCCTTTATTTTAAATGATGCCGTGGTGGAAAATTGAAATGGAAGTTTCATGTTTTGTTTAGGAGTTTTCAGCCAGGGTCTCACCCTGTAGCCTTCTTGACATTTAACTCAACCAAGATCCTTCTGCGAAAGCCCTGGAGTGTGGGCTAGCATGCCTGACTTTTCAAATGTGGATTTTCTGCTTGCATTTTAGTAATAGAAGTTTCTGTGAGATAGTTGTTGACTTGCACCGTCAGCTGAATAATTTAAAAAGCTGACGTTTTGTGACAGCTTTTGGAAAGGACCCAGGTTCAGTTCCCAGCACCTGCACAGTGCTGCATCACCGCTTAACATTCCAGTTCCAGGGGATCTGATGCTTTCTTTGGGCATCATGGAAGCGCATGGTACATATACATACCTGTATAAACACACATTGTGCATAAAATAAACACAAATATTTTAAATTGTGTAGTTCTCTCAAAGCTATAAAAGTATGTTGTTCTTTTACTAGTAATATTGTTTCCACTACTTAAGACTCCATAGGGTTACACTTCTTTAAGTGATGTTTTTCTTGTTCAGAAATTATTTATACACTGGAGAGCATCTATATAATTTTCTGTGTAAGTGCTTCTATTTAATGGCTTCTTCTTGTTACAACTTATAGCTATAAAGGAAGAAGCCTTAAGGTCTGTCAGTGTAGTAGACAAAGCATAGTTGTTATGTATTTTGGTTTGTAAGCTATTAACACACTGGAACATATATTTCAGCATCTTTAGGCATCAACTATGAAATCTGAGGTGCCCTTGCTTCTTTTAAGTTAGAACAGCATATTGTGGGATAACAGCATCTGTTGCTATTATCTCATGTTGCTTTATATCATGTTACTTTATATCCAATGTTATATATATATACATATAATATATATATAGGTTTTTCGAGACAGGGTTTCTCTGTGTAGCCCTGGCTGTCCTGGAACTCACTCTGTAGACCATGCTGGCCTCGAACTCGGAAATCCGCCTGCCTCTCCCTCTCTAGTGCTGGGATTAAAGGCATGTGCCACCACGCCTGGCTCCAACGTAGTATTTTATTGTTACTACTTTAACATATCTCACCTCTGTACTTTTAAAGTCTTACTCAGTTGTGATGACTATTCATGAGTATGGAAGCAATTATGCCTGAAGAATGTACTGAGCTAATCTTTATGTCTTTTTGTACCTTTCTCATTCTGTAAATACTCCGACTTTTCAATATGTGTAAACTAGGGCCTCTAGATGTCACTATTTCTTTATTAAAGCATTCTATAAATAGGCACTCCAAATACTTGATTCTTATCCAAAATCTATGTGAACATTTAGTCACTTCATGTACTAACAAGTTTAGAGCTCTTGTTGATTTACTAAGTGTGCTTGTGGATTTAGAGGACTGTTTCTTCCTTAGCACCTCTCCAGACAGTCCTATACCACATATGCCTTCACTTCCCTGGGGTAAGCAATGGGGCAGCATTGGGGAAGAGTCAACCATTTCATGCAACTATGATAATTTAGTATTTGAAATGTATCTATTTTATAGCCCAGATTCTAAGTTGGCTATTACAGCAGTTCCTAAGATGTCATGTCTGTGAATAATAGGTCTTATTTTTTAATCACAAATTATCCTTATATAAGGACATGCCTAACATATTTATTAGATCCCTAATTGTCATGCTATTTATACAATGATATTAACAACACATGAAATTCTATGAAGTTAATTGTTAGCCAGATTTAAATGGGAATGTTTTGAAGTCATCTCAGCTGCTCCGTTTCTCTAATGAAGACAGAAATGGATGGCATAGCACATTCCTATAGTCTCAGCACCCTGGAGGATGAGGCAGGATGGATGCTGGGAGTTTGAGGACTTTTTGACACTTGAAGGAGTAACAAGATAGCCAGAGCTGATAATGACAGTGAGTCTAAAAACAAACAAATGAGAGGAAAAGATAGAGAAAGAGAGAGAAAACACAAAAGGAAAAGAAATATACAATACACCAAAATGCATTGCAAGCAAGATTTGAGTCTTTCCTACTGCTACAGACAAACTGTATTAATGTGAATGTTGTATTTTGATGGCCAGATTCTTGTTTATAACTTCACTTTCATGAAGATCTTCTTGGGTTCTACTATCTCTTCAATTATGTTACAACTATTTAACCAGAAAGCCATTTCCCCTCCCCCTAAGAAATGTAATTTTATGTTAAGTAATAAGGAAGTTAAGTATATAGTGAAATGTGTCTTAAATTGAGACTGTAAGATTGAAATAGAATGATTAGCAAGTAAGAATATTATTTTAAATTGTGAAAATTATGAGGGCTCGGGGCTGAGGAGACAACTTAGTGGGTAAAATGCTTGATGCTCGAAATGAAAACCATAGCTTGGATCTGCAGCATCTACTTAAAACCCTGACCTAGTGTCAATTTTCTGTAATCCCAGTGAACAGCAGGAAACAGCAGAATCTCTGGGGCTTGCTAGCTAGCAAGCTTAGTTAAAATGATAGGTAACAGGTTCAACTTAAGACCATGTCTCAAAAAAAGTTAAGGTGGATAGAAAAGATATCTAACATAGACCTCAGAAGTACACAAGCACACACACATGTCAGCAAATTCATGCACAAATGTATGTATCTCCACCCCATATATATATATATATATATATATATATATATATAAAACACGTAAATGAGAGAGGCCTTTGTAGTGAATGACATATTATTTTCACTAGTCTTTGTAATCAAAATAAGACTAGATAATAAGGTTAGTCATGTATAACTAGAATTATCTATATTATTTTTAATAGTTATGAAGATTTGTGTTTAGGTATACTTAGTACCAAAGGCTATTAGTATGAACTAGACATTTAAGACAGATAAAGCTCAATAATTCAAAAGGTAAGGTTTAGCCCTTGAGTTCTATACCACAGCAGTAGTGCCATTGAAGTGACCTGTCATTTCTCCTTATTCTGCAAGGTTCAAAAATCATGAGGTGAATTAGCAGACCAAAATTGATGTTCAAAGCAGAGACACAAACTGCATTGCTTCAGTGCTTGCTTTCCAATACTGGTAAAGTATGTTCCCGTGAGAATCCTCTTAGCCATCTAGTTTAGGGTTTCTTTTGCTTCAAAGAAACACCATGACCAAAAGCAACTTGAGGAAGAAAGGCTTGCTCCCATCTCTTGCTCAGCCTGCTTTATGATAGAATCAGGGACCATGAGCCCAGGAATAGCACCACCTACTGTTGCTCCCCACCCCCACCATCAATCACTAATTAAGGAAATGCCTTAAAGCCAGATCTTATGGAGACATTTTCTCAGCTGAGTCTCCATCCTCTCCAATGGCTCTGGCTTGGATCAAGTTGACGTAAACCAGCCAGCGCACTGTCCATTCACATGTCACTCACATTGGCTTGCAAACTTGTCTTTCCCAAGTCCTTCCAGATTTTGGTGTACCATATTTTGACCTCATAAAACAATTTAAGAAAAATACTTACTTTCTCTAGTTTTGGTAAAATTTCTGATAGATTATGCTAGACTAATTTTTCTTTAAATATTTGAAATGATTCCTGTGAATATGAAAGTTGTGTGCTAGAAAGCTTCTTTATGGAAAAGCTTTAAATTTATTGATTTAGTTCTATGTGCACACAAAATCACAAAGACTGTGACAGCACACAGGACCTGCACAGGTTCAAGTCAGACAAAGTCCTGGCACAGAGGACAGAAGGTAGACAAAAAGTCCCAAGCTTAACCAAGAAGCTATCAGTTTTCTAATCTGGTGTTACTGGGTCTATCAGCTCATTCTCAGGGTAGACTCTATGCCCAGGAGGAATTGACTTAAAGTTTGGTATAACTAAAATATAGATTAAACTAATAAGCAACAGAGTTGTGGTATACATTTTGTTATTTTGTGTTATTGTTACTTTTGTTGGTCTTGATATTCACTTCTTTCTATAACTACTTTTTAAATGATGTGAAAAATTTACACAAATCTATACTCTACACGGAGATTACTCCAGCCCCTGTTCCCCTCCTTTCCTAGTTCCTGCATCCTCTGCACAGTTTCATTGACATTCATGTCATAAATAGAGATGATTTTATTTTTCTTTATAAAATCTAGAAATACAATACAGAGAAATATAGTCTTTGTCTCTTTGAGACTGGCTTAATTCACTTAATATGAATGTATTTGATTGCAAGTTAAGTTTCAAAAAAATCTAAACAGATCTAGTTATGCACATGGCTTTCCTAACATCCATGGCATCTTCACGCACTTTTCTTCCCATCTCTTACGGGTCTGTAGTGATACTCCTCCTTTACTTCTGACATTGCTAAATTGTGTTTTGTTTTTCTCATTTTTCTTTAGAGCCAAAATTGAACTTATTTCACTTTCTCTGTTATGTATGTTGCCTTTTGCTAATGCAAATGTGCCTTATATTTCATTAAGCACTTCTCATTTAATTATTTTCTCCTTTGATAGTCTTTAGACTTTAATTTAGAAATCTTTATCTAGACTTTGAGATGACAGATTAGCCCACCGATTTTTAATATTTTTTTCTTTTTCTAACATGTTCAATAAGACTTTAAAAGACAGGCGGGCGTGGTGGTGCACGCCTTTAATCCCTGCACTCGGGAGGCAGAGGCAGGCTGATTTCTGAGTTCGAGGCCAGCCTGGTCTACAAAGTGAGTTCCAGGACAGCCAGGGCTATACATAGAAACAATGTCTCAAACAAACAAACAAACAAACAAACAACTTTTAAAAACACAGTTGTGCACTGTTTAGCATGACGTTATGCCATAATTTTGTTATTTGTTTATCTGTATTCTAAATTATATAATTCTTTGATCCAATAATTATTTAAAAGTATGAAGCCTAATTCAGTTTTCTAGAAAATTTTATCATGCCAATTGCTTAATTAAAATTTAGTCATTTGTTTTATGAATTCCAAAGCCATTTTCTATTTCCCAGAAAACATTTGCTACTCTTAATGATTGTGGTGATAATTTCTAATTTGCTAATTGATGAACAGATTTTAATGAAATTTGTTATCAACACTCTCTGAGAGAGTCAAAAAAAAAAAAAAGAAAAAAAAATCCCTTGCCATTGGTGGCTCATTGAACTTGCAAACTTCGGGCTACAGTTGTTAGGCTCTATCTATCGTCTTTTGCTGCTTTTCTTTAATCAGTAAAGACTAAAAGACACTAATAATAAATTAGATTTCTACAGTAATGACAAGTATCTTTCATTACATAGTGCCAGACTGAGGGAGCTGTAGTAAATGATATTGTGTTGTAGCCTTTTCATGGGTATGAAAAGTACAAGAATGGTTTGGTTGGATGATGTATATTTTATTCCATTTTTTTAGCATAGAAGCTATAAAATTGAAAGTATATTCCCTTTGCACTCCCTAGCTAGGGTTATTTACAAGATTTATATACATCTAATTAAGTATAGATTCAGAAGATAAAGTAAGAAAGAAAGGAGGCTATGGTTACTATCTCTAACTTCTGTCACTAAACACTATTTGAAGTATCTGGCTATTTTTCAGTGTCTTTCTTTGTAACACATCTTTACAGAACACAAGTAGTTTCCTTGTGGCTGAGATCTGTGGAAGAGTTTTGAAAAATCATACTGATAAACAAAGTATAAGCTTTGTTACCTCAGTTTTTTTCAATAATTCTGACTGGCAGTGAGTACAACAAGATCCATTATTTTCTGGTTAATTTATCATAGTTAAGTTTCCCAGAAATTTGATTCTGATCAATAGAATTATGACATATTTAAATTCATCATTGAATATAATTTTCACATATATGCAAAATTATCTGAAAGTGTCATTTTGCTTTCATTACTCATGTATAAAGTGGTGAATTGAATAATAAAATATTTAGTGTAAGAAAGCACAGAAGCCAGACAATAGTAAAAAGGTTTTTTTGTTTGTTTGTTTGTTTTTTTTTTAAATAAGGAAGGTAAAAAAGAATAAGAAGGAATGATCAAACCGGAGTTCTCTACTCAGGGGATTTATTCATTGTAAATCAAGAGAAAAGTAAATAATAATGGGCAATTAGAAGAATTCTTGCCAGCAGTCCTATATTGGTTATGAGTATTTGGGTACATATAAAATTAAAGAAATAATTCAGTATTTAAAAGCTGATTATTTAAAATAAAACTTCATCATTGCTGATGTAACTGATACGATAAGTAACATTGAGGAGTCTGAGGGACTGGCATGGATTTTATGTTTCACAAAATGTTATGCTACATTTATTGTCACTGAACTACGAAAGAGTTTGTCTCTGTCTCTACATCCATATGTACATGCATGCACTAGTCAAAATATAGAGAAGCAAATTTTGAATGAGAAAATCAAAATAGAAAAGTGGAATTATGTAAATAATCCAAATAAAAACAGAGAAGGCAAATACAGGAAAAAGAAGCAAACACAACAGTTGAAGTGTATCTGACAATGTTTGCTAGAGTGTCTGAAACAGATTTGTATGTAGAAATTAAAAGGACAAATATTCAATAGTTATGAAAAATTTAAAACCATATAAACAAGTGATACAGCAACATGGTGAAAAGTTTACTAATTGTCTTTGAACAGATGACCTACACTAGCAAGCATTTTATTTAAATTAGAATTTTTAAGACAGTATATCCAATTTTCTTTTCAAGTATGCAGAATATATTCACCAAAGAAGACTGTATGCTGGGTCATAAAATGTACTTTGAGGAACTTGAAAGAATCAAAACCATATGCAGAATATTCACTAATCTCACAGAACTTGGAGAGGTGGTCCAGTGGTTACAAATATGGACTGCTCTTGCAGAGAACCTTAATTTAGTTCCAAGTCACTGCATGCCTGTAACTCCTGCTCCCTCTTGTGGACTCCAAAGAAATATTCAACCACACATGTACAACCCACACACAGACGCATATACGTTAGTGGAGAGCATTGGACAATTTGCTTATAATCACTGCAGCTGGGGGGCTGTATCAGGAGTCTTGCTATGAAAGAAAAGGTACTGTGTGTGACTCTCCATGTGATCTGAATGCTGGCAGTGTCATTTCTTCATTTTACTTGTTAAATAAATATTACTTTGCACATGCTCTGACCTACTTGAATGAATTAGCTAATAAGGTAACGTTATTAGCATGCAGCTGACATTTGAAGGCTGTAGTGTCTGTGAATAAAGTGAGAGGCAGAGATGACTGTGGATGGAATTCTAGAGAACATCCACAGGGATGGGGCTAAGAGGAGGATGAAAGTGACTTAGAAGCTGTTAACACAAGACACTTTTGGTCTTCTCTCTTTCCGTAGAATTTCCCCAGTATGTGTCAGAGTGAGATTGAATAAGAGAGACAAACTCAGGCACACTGATCTCTGGCAGAATCCAAGTTAGGGTTTATCAAAAGACAATGTATATAGCAAGAGAGTGGAAATGAATATTATATGTTTTAGAAATATAGTACCATACAAGCAAAACAATCTTCAACTTCATTGGTGAAATAAGAACACATCTTTTTCATGTACAAGTATGGGTTTAGGCAGCTCCAATGTCTACTCGAAAGCAGAGCAATGTGGAGAGGAAACCTGTGTAATTCTTCTGGTACCACTCAAAGGTTGGAAGAAGACGCTGCGTCCGTCTTTTATCTGACTCAAAGTTGCAAAAGAATATGGGGTAGTGCAAGTTTGACTAAATGTTCTGCTGTCTGAGAGAAATCAGTCCATTATCAAGTTAGAGGTGGGACTGATGACAACAGCATAGCCCAGAACACTTCAGACACACACATCTCGCCCACTGAGGAGACCACCCCTCATTTCACACAGCTGCTATGTGCCCCATTAGGTTCTGAATCTTCAGTTTAGATACAATCCTTTTCAACAATCATTTCACAAATGTTTGATGAGAGTGTCTATGTCTTGCCAGGTGCTGTGCTATGTGTTTGGTATAGGTAAAAAAGAAAAAAAAAATTCTGATGGTGGAGCTTAATTATAGTAAGAGGCTAGTATATGTGCTACATAAAAGTCAAACTTCACTGCTTCAGATTATTGATGGTGGAGGGTACAGTGAAGTATATGGAGTATCTCAGAATATAAAGGATATAAACATCATAGCATGTATATTATCCTTGCTGGACACACCTTAGAAAAGCTATGGTAAATAATACCTTGACCATCTGTGAGGGTTAAATCCTATTTGCCAGCTAATAATTACATTTTTAACTGAAATTATTCTCTGACTAATCACTCCTAGTTGAAGTCACCCAGGTTAGCATCATTAGTTCAAAGACTGTCTATTAGTTTGTGTCTATATACTTAATCTGTAAATAATTATTATGGTGGTTAAGTAGTAAACATTTATAATGACATACAGTTGTATAGATATATTTCTGAAACAGGATGGTTTCTGAACTATACTTAGAAGATACCTGCAGAGCATCACTGGATGAGGGGGTTGGCATTTAGTCTGCTTGTGACTTTATTCTGCACATGCCTTTTTGTATCTTAAGTGAATGCTGTATGAAAATGATCATAAGTAACACAATAGAGAGAAAATGGAGAATGACATGAGTCCAGGTGGCTGATTGACACACAGAATCCTCTCATCATAAAGGATAATTATGTAGTACCACGAATAATGTAGGCAGACATCGGTGTATGCTCAACAATGGGACCATGTTACAGTTGCCACAGCTGGACACTGTATTAACAGCTCAGCAATTTAAAGCTCCATGGTTATAATTCATCGGTGGTTCAGTAAAGGCCTCTAAATGTTCTATCACAATATTCATGTTTCCAAGCAACTATTTCTATAGCAGTGTGCCACTAACCTATGATTAAACAAATTACACAGGGGGGTTGAGTAATAGCTTTTTGGAAGATTTAAAATTCATGAAAAATTTTCGCATCCCCATTTTTATTTTAGTATTTCATTAGTTTTGTCCACCTTCCATTGAAGACATTAAAATTCCAGGTGTGTTACACAGAAAGAGAAAACAAAGCATTTCAATGAAAATAATAATGAAAATGATAATGAAAGGGTCAGAATGAGAAGAGATGATGGGCTGTATACAGATGAGATGACGGTGTAATTCCACCTCAGATGACAGCATCCATCCAGGCAGAGAGCGGAATGGTGACCAGCTACTCCTCAGGGGTGGAGACAAGGTTAGAGAGGTCGTTTACCTGTTCATCATTGTCTGGAAAGGTGGGACGAGAATGCTCAGAAGCTTTCTCAACTAATAATTGTATTGGTGTGAGTGATAACCAGGGATGAAAGGATGAAGGAACAAGACATGATTAACATAGGACTCACTGGGAGCCCTGTGCTTTTGCAAGAGCCAGTAGTTTTGGTTTAGTTTTGTAAATAAACTTTATGTATTTATTTACGTGTCTGTATGTGAGTGCCATAGGGTATACATGAAGCTCAGAGGAAAACCGTGGACATTAGTCACTGCTTTCTATCTTATCTGAGACAGGGCATATTACTTATTATTGCATATGCAGGCTAGTTGGCCCTCAAGCTTGTGGGAATTCTCATGTCTCTGCCTTTTACCCCAACCCAGGAGTCTGGGATTACAGATGCATGTCAGTATGACTTTACATGAGATGTGTGGATGGGAATACTAGATCCTAGCTCAGATCCTTACATTCACTTTATCCACGGTGTCATCTTCTCAGTCCAACTTCTCAGTTTTGAAAAGGAGTTTGTGAGTTAGTAAGGCTGGATTGAACGCCAAATAAGGATCAGAAATATTGATTTTTTTTGGACTGATTTTGTTTGTTTGTTTGTTTTGTTTTGTTTTAAAGATGATAGGGGTCTAGGAGAAGCTCAAGAGATGATTTGATGTCAATTTCTGGACTCATGTAGCAGAAAGTGAGAACGAAGTCTAATAAAATGTCCTCTGACCTCTACACATGCCCTGTGACACATATGACATATGCTTTCTCTCCCCAATAAGTACTTGTAGTTTAACATTTTTGTTTATTTTTTAAAGTGGGTGCTACAAAGGTAAATGTCCAAGTGGCAAATGACTTTCAATGAGCCTCATAATACTCCCTCCCCTATGACAGTGTCATTTCATGAATCACAGAGGCAGACATTAAAGAATTCTCAGGGATCTCTGCTCACTATTGCAGTCAGTGATAGAAATTTTCCCATTCTTTACAGTTCAGCAAAGAACTCCAGTGATAGTAACTCAGTAACAGTTTAATAATGTGCTGAGTGTATCAACCTACACTTTCCTAATAATATCAGCCTAAAGATGAAAGTAAAGATGTCACTTTGAAGTGACAAGGAGACAAATAGATTTCCTTTCCACTTGTAGTCAGAATGAAGTAGGTAATAAATATCAAAATCCCTGGGTAAAATTAAGCCAAACCTAAATATAATGTGGTAAAGTGAGCGGTCGCCATCTTGGTCCGAGACCCGCCGAACTTAGGAAATTAGTCTGAACAGGTGAGAGGGTGCGCCAGAGAACCTGACAGCTTCTGGAACAGGCAGAAGCACAGAGGCGCTGAGGCAGCACCCTGTGTGGGCCGGGGACAGCCGGCCACCTTCCGGACCGGAGGACAGGTGCCCGCCCGGCTGGGGAGGCGGCCTAAGCCACAGCAGCAGCGGTCGCCATCTTGGTCCGGGACCCGCCGAACTTAGGAAATTAGTCTGAACAGGTGAGAGGGTGCGCCAGAGAACCTGACAGCTTCTGGAACAGGCGGAAGCACAGAGGCGCTGAGGCAGCACCCTTTGTGGGCCGGGGACAGCCAGCCACCGTCCGGACCGGAGGACAGGTGCCCGCCCGGCTGGGGAGGCGGCCTAAGCCACAGCAGCAGCGGTCGCCATCTTGGTCCGGGACCCGCCGAACTTAGGAAATTAGTCTGAACAGGTGAGAGGGTGCGCCAGAGAACCTGACAGCTTCTGGAACAGGCAGAAGCACAGAGGCGCTGAGGCAGCACCCTGTGTGGGCCGGGGACAGCCGGCCACCTTCCGGACCGGAGGACAGGTGCCCGCCCGGCTGGGGAGGCGGCCTAAGCCACAGCAGCAGCGGTCGCCATCTTGGTCCGAGACCCGCCGAACTTAGGAAATTAGTCTGAACAGGTGAGAGGGTGCGCCAGAGAACCTGACAGCTTCTGGAACAGGCAGAAGCACAGAGGCGCTGAGGCAGCACCCTTTGAGGGCCGGGGACAGCCGGCCACCTTCCGGACCGGAGGACAGGTGCCCGCCCGGCTGGGGAGGCGACCTAAGCCACAGCAGCAGCGGTCGCCATCTTGGTCCGGGACCCGCCGAACTTAGGAAATTAGTCTGAACAGGCGAGAGGGTGCGCCAGAGAACCTGACAGCCTCTGGAACAGGCAGAAGCACAGAGGGGCTGAGGCAGCACCCTGTGTGGGCCGGGGACAGCCGGCCACCTTCCGGACCGGAGGACAGGTGCCCGCCCGGCTGGGGAGGCGACCTAAGCCACAGCAGCAGCGGTCGCCATCTTGGTCCGGGACCCGCCGAACTTAGGAAATTAGTCTGAACAGGTGAGAGGGTGCGCCAGAGAACCTGACAGCTTCTGGAACAGGCAGAAGCACAGAGGCGCTGAGGCAGCACCCTTTGTGGGCCGGGGACAGCCGGCCACCTTCCGGACCGGAGGACAGGTGCCCACCCGGCTGGGGAGGCGGCCTAAGCCACAGCAGCAGCGGTCGCCATCTTGGTCCCGGGACTCCAAGGAACTTAGGAATTTAGTCTGCTTAGGTGAGAGTCTGTACCACCTGGGAACTGCCAAAGCAACACAGTGTCTGAGAAAGGTCCTGTTTTGGGCCATCTTCTTCGGCCAGGAGGAGGTCCAAATACAAGATATCTGCGCACCTCCCCTGTAAGAGAGCTTGCCAGCAGAGAGTGCTCTGAGCACTGAAACTCAGAGGAGAGAATCTGTCTCCCAGGTCTGCTGATAGACGGTAACAGAATCACCAGAAGAACAATCTCTAAACAGAGTCAACTATAACTACTAACTCCAGAGATTACCAGATGGCGAAAGGTAAACGGAGGAATCTTACTAACAGGAACCAAGACCACTCACCATCACCAGAACCCAGCACACCCACTTCGCCCAGTCCAGGGGACCCCAACACACCTGAGAACCTAGACCTAGATTTAAAAGCATATCTCATGATGATGGTAGAGGACATCAAGAAGGACTTTAATAAATCACTTAAAGAAATACAGGAGAACACTGCTAAAGAGTTACAAGTCCTTAAAGAAAAACAGGAAAACACAATCAAACAGGTAGAAGTCCTTACAGAAAAAGAGGAAAAAACATACAAACAGGTGATGGAAATGAACAAAACCATACTAGACCTAAAAAGGGAAGTAGACACAATAAAGAAAACTCAAAGCGAGGCAACACTAGAGATAGAAACCCTAGGAAAGAAATCTGGAACCATAGATTTGAGCATCAGCAACAGAATACAAGAGATGGAAGAGAGAATCTCAGGTGCAGAAGATTCCATAGAGAACATCGGCACAACAATCAAAGAAAATGGAAAATGCAAAAAGATCCTAACTCAAAATATCCAGGAAATCCAGGACACAATAAGAAGACCAAACGTACGGATAATAGGAGTGGATGAGAATGAAGATTTTCAACTCAAAGGTCCAGCAAACATCTTCAACAAAATTATTGAAGAAAACTTCCCAAATCTAAAGAATGAGATGCATATGAACATACAAGAAGCCTACAGAACTCCAAATAGACTGGACCAGAAAAGAAATTCCTCCCGACACATAATAATCAGAACATCAAATGCACTAAATAAAGATAGAATACTAAAAGCAGTAAGGGAAAAAGGTCAAGTAACATATAAAGGCAAGCCTATCAGAATTACACCAGATTTTTCACCAGAGACTATGAAAGCCAGAAGAGCCTGGACAGATGTTATACAGACACTAAGAGAACACAAACTGCAGCCCAGGCTACTATACCCAGCCAAACTCTCAATTATCATAGAGGGAGAAACCAAAGTATTCCACGACAAAACCAAATTCACGCATTATCTCTCCACGAATCCAGCCCTTCAAAGGATAATAACAGAAAAAAACCAATACAAGAACGGGAACAACGCCCTAGAAAAAACAAGAAGGTAATCCCTCAACAAACCTAAAAGAAGACAGCCACAAGAACAGAATGCCACCTTTAACAACTAAAATAACAGGAAGCAACAATTACTTTTCCTTAATATCTCTTAACATCAATGGTCTCAACTCGCCAATAAAAAGACATAGACTAACAAACTGGCTACACAAACAAGACCCAACATTTTGCTGCTTACAGGAAACTCATCTCAGAGAAAAAGATAGACACTACCTCAGAATGAAAGGCTGGAAAACAATTTTCCAAGCAAATGGTATGAAGAAACAAGCAGGAGTAGCCATCCTAATATCTGATAAGATTGACTTCCAACCCAAAGTCATCAAAAAAGACAAGGAGGGACACTTCATTCTCATCAAAGGTAAAATCCTCCAAGAGGAACTCTCAATTCTGAATATCTATGCTCCAAATACAAGAGCAGCCACATTCACTAAAGAAACTTTAGTAAAGCTCAAAGCACACATTGCGCCTCACACAATAATAGTGGGAGACTTCAACACACCACTTTCACCAATGGACAGATCATGGAAACAGAAACTAAACAGGGACACACTGAAACTAACAGAAGTGATGAAACAAATGGATCTGACAGATATCTACAGAACATTTTATCCTAAAACAAAAGGATATACCTTCTTCTCAGCACCTCATGGTACCTTCTCCAAAATTGACCACATAATAGGTCACAAATCAGGCCTCAACAGATTCAAAAATATTGAAATTGTCCCATGTATCCTATCAGATCACCATGCACTAAGGCTGATCTTCAATAACAAAATAAATAACAGAAAGCCAACATTCACATGGAAACTGAACAACACTCTTTTCAATGATACCTTGGTCAAGGAAGGAATAAAGAAAGAAATTAAAGACTTTTTAGAGTTTAATGAAAATGAAGCCACAACGTACCCAAACCTTTGGGACACAATGAAAGCATTTCTAAGAGGGAAACTCATAGCTATGAGTGCCTTCAAGAAAAAACAGGAGAGAGCACATACTAGCAGCTTGACAACACATCTAAAAGCTCTAGAAAAAAAGGAAGCAAATTCACCCAAGAGGAGTAGACGGCAGGAAATAATCAAACTCAGGGGTGAAATCAACCAAGTGGAAACAAGAAGAACTATTCAAAGAATTAACCAAACGAGGAGTTGGTTCTTTGAGAAAATCAACAAGATAGATAAACCCTTAGCTAGACTCACTAAAGGGCACAGGGACAAAATCCTAATTAACAGGATCAGAACTGAAAAGGGAGACATAACAACAGATCCTGAAGAAATCCAAAACACCATCAGATCCTTCTACAAAAGGCTATACTCAACAAAGCTGGAAAACCTGGACGGAATGGACAAATTTCTGGACAGATACCAGGTACCAAAGTTGAATCAGGATCAAGTTGACCTTCTAAACAGTCCCATATCCCCTAAAGAAATAGAAGCAGTTATTAATAGTCTCCCAGCCAAAAAAAGCCCAGGACCAGACGGGTTTAGTGCAGAGTTCTATCAGACCTTCAAAGAAGATCTAACTCCAGTTCTGCACAAACTTTTTCACAAGATAGAAGTAGAAGGTATTCTACCCAACTCATTTTATGAAGCCACTATTACTCTGATACCTAAACCACAGAAAGATCCAACAAAGATAGAGAACTTCAGACCAATTTCTCTTATGAACATCGTTGCAAAAATTCTTAATAAAATTCTCGCTAACCGAATCCAAGAACACATTAAAGCAATCATCCATCCTGACCAAGTAGGTTTTATTCCAGGGATGCAGGGATGGTTTAATATACGAAAATCCATCAATGTAATCCATTATATAAACAAACTCAAAGACAAAAACCACATGATCATCTCGTTAGATGCAGAAAAAGCATTTGACAAGATTCAACACCCATTCATGATAAAAGTTCTGGAAAGATCAGGAATTCAAGGCCAATACCTAAACATGATAAAAGCAATCTACAGCAAACCAGTAGCCAACATCAAAGTAAATGGAGAGAAGCTGGAAGCAATCCCACTAAAATCAGGGACTAGACAAGGCTGCCCACTTTCTCCCTACCTTTTCAACATAGTACTTGAAGTATTAGCCAGAGCAATTCGACAACAAAAGGAGATCAAGGGGATACAAATTGGAAAAGAGGAAGTCAAAATATCACTTTTTGCAGATGATATGATAGTATATATAAGTGACCCTAAAAATTCCAACAGAGAACTCCTAAACCTGATAAACAGCTTCGGTGAAGTAGCTGGATATAAAATTAACTCAAACAAGTCAATGGCCTTTCTCTACACAAAGAATAAACAGGCTGAGAAAGAAGTTAGGGAAACAACACCCTTCTCAATAGCCACAAATAATATAAAATATCTCGGCGTGACTCTAACGAAGGAAGTGAAAGATCTGTATGATAAAAACTTCAAGTCCCTGAAGAAAGAAATTAAAGAAGATCTCAGAAGATGGAAAGATCTCCCATGCTCATGGATTGGCAGGACCAACATTGTAAAAATGGCTATCTTGCCAAAAGCAATCTACAGATTCAATGCAATCCCCATTAAAATTCCAACTCAATTCTTCAACGAATTAGAAGGAGCAATTTGCAAATTCATCTGGAATAACAAAAAACCGAGGATAGCAAAAACTCTTCTCAAGGATAAAAGAACCTCTGGTGGAATCACCATGCCTGACCTAAAGCTTTACTACAGAGCAATTGTGATAAAAACTGCATGGTACTGGTATAGAGACAGACAAGTGGACCAATGGAATAGAATTGAAGACCCAGAAATGAACCCACACACCTATGGTCACTTGATCTTCGACAAGGGAGCCAAAACCATCCAGTGGAAGAAAGACAGCATTTTCAACAATTGGTGCTGGCACAACTGGTTGTTATCATGTAGAAGAATGCGAATCGATCCATACTTATCTCCTTGTACTAAGGTCAAATCTAAGTGGATCAAGGAACTTCACATAAAACCAGAGACACTGAAACTTATAGAGGAGAAAGTGGGGAAAAGCCTTGAAGATATGGGCACAGGGGAAAAATTCCTGAACAGAACAGCAATGGCTTGTGCTGTAAGATCGAGAATTGACAAATGGGACCTAATGAAACTCCAAAGTTTCTGCAAGGCAAAAGACACTGTCTATAAGACAAAAAGACCACCAACAGACTGGGAAAGGATCTTTACCTATCCTAAATCAGATAGGGGACTAATATCCAACATATATAAAGAACTCAAGAAGGTGGACCTCAGAAAATCAAATAACCCCCTTAAAAAATGGGGCTCAGAACTGAACAAAGAATTCTCACCTGAGGAATACCGAATGGCAGAGAAGCACCTGAAAAAATGTTCAACATCCTTAATCATCAGGGAAATGCAAATCAAAACAACCCTGAGATTCCACCTCACACCAGTGAGAATGGCTAAGATCAAAAATTCAGGTGACAGCAGATGCTGGCGAGGATGTGGAGAAAGAGGAACACTCCTCCATTGTTGGTGGGATTGCAGGCTTGTACAACCACTCTGGAAATCAGTCTGGCGGTTCCTCAGAAAATTGGACATAGTACTACCGGAGGATCCAGCAATACCTCTCCTGGGCATATATCCAGAAGAAGCCCCAACTGGTAAGAAGGACACATGCTCCACTATGTTCATAGCAGCCTTATTTATAATAGCCAGAAACTGGAAAGAACCCAGATGCCCCTCAACAGAGGAATGGATACAGAAAATGTGGTACATCTACACAATGGAGTACTACTCAGCTATTAAAAAGAATGAATTTATGAAATTCCTAGCCAAATGGATGGACCTGGAGAGCATCATCCTGAGTGAGGTAACACAATCACAAAGGAACTCACACAATATGTACTCACTGATAAGTGGATACTAGCCCAAAACCTAGGATACCCACGATATAAGATACAATTTCCTAAACACATGAAACTCAAGAAAAATGAAGACTGAAGTGTGGACACTATGCCCCTCCTTAGAAGTGGGAACAAAACACCCATGGAAGGAGTTACAGAAACAAAGTATGGAGCTGAGATGAAAGGATGGACCATGTAGAGACTGCCATATCCAGGGATCCACCCCATAATCAGCTTCCAAATGCTGACACCATTGCATACACTAGCAAGATTTTACTGAAAGGACCCAGATGTAGCTGTCTCTTGTGAGACTATGCCGGGGCCTAGCAAACACAGAAGTGGATGCTCACAGTCAGCTAATGGATGGATCACAGGGCTCCCAATGGAGGAGCTAGAGAAAGTACCCAAGGAGCTAAAGGGATCTTCAACCCTATAGGTGGAACAACATTATGAACTAACCAGTACCCCTGAGCTCTTGACTCTAGCTGCATATGTATCAAAAGATGGCCTAGTCGGCCATCACTGGAAAGAGAGGCCCATTGGACACGCAGACTTTGTGTGCCCCGGTACAGGGGAAAGCCAGGGCCAAAGGGGGGGAGTGGGTGGGTAGGGGAGTGGGGGTGGTTGGGTAAGGGGGACTTTTGGTATAGCATTGGAAATGTAAATGAGCTAAATACCTAATAAAAAATGGAAAAAAAAATGTGGTAAAGTACATTTAAAAGGCTATGTGTATGTATGTGGAAAAATGTGTAGAGCATATTCCATACAACAAACAAGGTCTATAGCCTAGGCAGGAAATAGGAGGTGTGGCATTTGGGAGGCAGAAAGGATCCTGGGAGAGTGCAGGTAGGAAATTGACCTAGAAAGATGTGACAAGATGGTACCTGAGCATTTGAGGAGCTCAAATCAGCCACAGGGCAAAATGTCGATTAAGATAAATGGGTTATTATAAGTTATATCTAGTCAGAGAAGAGCCTAGTAATACGGCCAAGGTAAATGTAAATATATTTTGGGTTTGAGACCTATTTCTGGGAAAATGGCTCTGGGAGAAAGAACCAGACTTAACCTCTATGCTCCTTTCCTCTAGTTCCTCTTCCTTTTTTTGTCTCCTCTCTCTCCTTTTTTTTTTTTACTCCACACTTCTCTCATTTAAGTTGTTATTTTTTCTTAGTCTCTCCAAACTTATCTGTCTCTGCTTCATCTGTTAAGTGATTGAGCAGATTATTTATAAGCAGAAAGGGAACAATAAACTCCATCGTTGGCTAGCACCTTGATAGAGGATTGAAAGACTGCTGGAAGAGTTTTAAAAGTGTAGAAAGTTTGGCAGGAGAGAACAATTCAATAGGTTGTGGAGAAATGATAAACCAGACAAGGAAAATTCCTAGAAGGGAAGATGTGATGGAGAGCAGAACTGTCAGCCTCAAATGTTCCCACTCTATTCAGTACCTGTCTAAATGAACAGGACTGAGGAGCTCAAATGGTTTATGTCAGCCATGACTTGGCCCTTGTTGCTATAGCTTCTGACATTAAAACACAAAGCCAACCCCCCAAAACAACAAAACAAAACAAAAACAAACAACAATAAAATGTGAATGCTGGAGATCTGAACTCAGGTCCTTATGTTTGCATTTCTTTAGCCAGCTCCCTATTCTTATACACAGTTGGGTGTTAAATTATAGTCTTTTAAAAATGATCAATTTCCATAGCAGGACTTTTACTTAACTGTGATTGGTTTCTGTGTAGTAATCTAACATCTCACCAAAGTCCAAGTAAACTAAGGTGAGATCTAAGTAGAAGAGAAAGAGATGAGTTACAGAGGGGAAGGATGCATTTCTGTGTTCTTCCTTTTGTGATAAAGCCATCATAACTACTCAGGAGCCACAGCACACAAACAGTGACATACCACTCCCATTAGCTTTGTTCTCTTAAAGTTCACCCAAGTTCCTGGTCTTCATCAGTGAATAATAAAAATTTAGTAGTTTACAGTCACACACAATATTAAAAAATAAAGAAAATAAGAAAAAACCCTCACCTCTTTACTATTATTGCTGACTTTATTTCAAACTCAAAACAACGGTGTCTCCAAACTCAAAAGGCTGCTTAAATAAATCCCTTTTCATGTCAATTATATACCAATAAAGTTACTTAAAAACCAAGGTAAATCTTGTATTTTTAGGTTGAATGTAATAGTTGGAACTAGTTCTCACTGCAACATATTTAAAATAAAAGGCTGACTTTCCAAGTATTCCAAAGCATAGAAAGGCAGAAAGAGAGATAAGGACTAGGTGAAGGGCAAAAAGCTTGCCCCAGCTGATGCCACCGCTGTGTGTCTAGAATGGGGACATCTTCAAGAACATCAACTATGGAAGACCAGTGCACCTGCAAGTTTGGACAAATGAACTCGCCTGATTCAATCTGCACAAACAGTAAGTAGAGAATTCTTCTGATACTGCCTCAACCTTAATTTCATTATTTTTACCATGTGAGTTAAGATCAATGAAAGAAATGGCAGAGATCAAAGTGATTTCCTTGTTAATTATTATCACATACATACGATTTAGTTGGGTCAGTTCCTTGGTGAAGATTTTGCACTCTCTGGTCAATGATACACACTGAAGAACTGAAGGCCAACACCACCAAGTTTTGATTTCTAAGGACATGAAAGCTCGGTGAGTTGTTGAAGTTCAAGCCTCTAACCCTGCAGAAGATTCTTACTTGTGTATTTGCTTATGAATAAAAGCTGTTCTGCGATACATGGAGAAAAATCATACTCTAACAGTCTATTCTATTTGAATGTCTACATCATGTTCACCTTAGAAATATTATAAATGCTAGCACCTTTAAAAGCCAAGTTGAGGAGAGAAATAAACTGTCAACATTTTTGGTTTAGAAATGAAAGGTAGGTACAGAAGACTGAATAAAGCAAAAACCAGTAGCCATCACTTAAGTTATTTTTAACTCTATTATCTCTGCATACTGTTAAACTTGCCAGCAATGAGTGTACAGTGAAGTAAGCGATGCATATATTATGATTCATCTAGAGAGGACAGTCCCATTGTAATAACTTTTAACTTAGAAATATAAACTTCTTCAAATATTCTTTCAGCTGAGATGCCACCTCATCCCTTTAAAATACCCTACGTCATCATCTACACACACACACACACACACACACACACACACACACACACACACACACACACAAGTCCACATCATTTTAACTTTTCTCTTATGAAACCTTACTTGAATGTAAACCTTGCAAGATGGTCTGAGCTCGAGCTACAGGAAGTACATGTTGTTCAGCAGCAGATCATACTGTTAGAGAGCATAAACAAATGTAAATCATTTACTTTAATAAATCCACCAAGAAATGGAGCCAGGAGGGCATCATTCCACAGTTATCACATTCTTATTTAACACCATTGGAGTGAAATCACTCATGTATTGACTATTTATGCTGATCACAAAATATGTCATTATAGTAATAAAGAGCAAGATTTTGCTATGTAGATTTTCTAATCTCTGGAGATGCATAGACACTAGTCCACTCTAACCACTGAGGTAAGTTATTCTACTAAAACAACTGTATGAGAAGCAGTTAACTAGAACAAACAAAGAAGTCACCACATGAAACTGACTTAGAAAATTAGCAAGGGAGTTTATTGCTTCCTGTAGCTCCTGTAGGATTTTCTTTTTCATAGATGTGATAACATATAGTCAAAAAATTTAACCAAGCTTAAAAATAAAATTATCTACTCAGATATTTACACTTTCATAGGTGGTAAGTAATTTTAAAATTCCTTTAAAATTTAACTAGTAAGAAAAATCGCCCACATCATTGATAAGTCACAAAGGCTAAAAGAATGTAGCTCTGAGATATAGAAAAGATCTTTACAATTACAGAAGTACAGTTGGACCCTTTCATAGCTGTTTACATAGAAGCAAACATTTTAGCTCTAGCTGCTTCTCTATTGTATGGCCTGAGCTTTTTGTGATGAAATTTTAACAGGTACTTAGAAACTGCTATTGCTGAAAGCAACTAAAATCAGGACAAGACCTGGGACCACAGCTCTCCTTTACTCCTGTGTGTGAGTGCGCCATCAGGTAGCTGTTGGATATTAGTGGACTTGGGGACAGTGCTGATAGATCATTTTCATAGGCAATTGTTTGGTAAGTCAAGAACTGCAACTGCGAGATTCTGGTTATTGGGCAGAGAAACGGAATCTGAGTCATATCTCTATTGCTGGGAAGAGACATGATGTTCTGAACTGCCTGGAACATAGTTGTATCTGTGGTGGTGGGGGACAGAGACATAGCTCACTGCTGCTATTCAGAAGCTTGGGGTGTTCCCTTAATCTGTCAGGGACCTCCATGCAGAGTAAACAATGATTTATGGCTCCAATACTAAAAAGAATTTTAGACTTAGCTACTATTATGAAGCAGAGTAAGAGATGTTATCTACAATATTGAGAGAGAAAATCACCCAAGAAGTGAACATGAACACATTGGAGAGCGTGTGTGTGTGTGTGTGTGTGTGTGTGTGTGTGTGTGTGTCCCTGTGAAAGTCTGGTCTCAAGTGTCCTGGTTTGAACTCTATATAGGATTTTGGAAGCATTTGAAAATAGATTATGGTTCAATTGTATTCTGGGGACTCTTACCCTTCTGCTTATTTTTTTTCCTTCTTGTTTGATAATTGGAATTACAAGTTGGTTTTGGGGTGCCGTAGGTGTTATTATATTTTGATAAAATAAAAATTAAAGATTGATTGCACAAGGGATTTAGGAGACGATTCTCCCTATAAATGGGGGTTTCTGGTGAGAATCCTAGAAAACTGTAGATTTAGAATGAAGAAGAGTATAAGGTCACAAGCAGTTTTTAACTGTGTAGAATTCTTTCTTCAATGCTTGTAAGAGACTTTGCATAGATTCCAGGAGTATGGGATCTCCACTCTTCTCCCAATGTAAAACAGTTCTCACCTCAAAGGGAATCAGAACTAGTTTATTCTGAAGTCAAATATGAGTGACCATGGCCAGGAAATGTGAATTCATATTACTTCAACTTCCATGTTCCAACATAGAAGCAGTTTCAAGAAGCATTTTTAATAACAGAAAAACAAACAAACAAATCAAGATACTTTAAAAATCCATTAGACAGTTTAAAGCAAAGTAGAGAAATTACTATAAATGTTAGATACCATCTGACTACATTCTCAGATATTTGGTTGGAAGAACCTAGGTGTATGTGCATGCATATGCCAAGGGTGACCTGATGGTCACAAAGATGCTAGCTCATACACAAGGAAGGGCAATAAATGACTATTATGAATGCTAAAGATGTCCCAAGGTAATTTGGCTCTGGACTTGTATTATATCAGACTCTGTATGATTAGTTAATTTGCCTTGCAGAAGGTTCAGTGGAAATTGAAGCTTATTTCCAGGAATTTTGTTCACATCTCTCATGTCACCTAAATATTCTGTCTTCAGTTGCTAAATTGCTAGTTAAATCCTATGAGATTTCTATCTAGCCAGGAGTTTTCTAATAAAGAACAAAGACAGACTGTTATTTGTAAATCACATGGACAGGAACAAACCCCTTTTGGCCTAGTCGGCCATCACTGGAAAGAGAGGCCCATTGGACACGCAAACTTTATATGCCCCACTACAGGAGAACGCCAGGGCCAAAAAGGGGGAGTGGGTGGGTAGGGGAGTGGGGGTGGGTGGGTATGGGGGACTTTTGGTATAGCATTGGAAATGTAAATGAGCTAAATACCTAATAAAAAATGGAAAAAAAAAAAGAAAAAAGAAAAAAAAAAAGAAATAGCCTAAAGCCTGCCTGAAGTGTAGATCAAGACAGACCATCGTCCAATCTCACCCCAGGAATGTGTTCAACTTTTACTTTGCAATACATTGTACCTTTCTTCTATATTATTTTGTGTGGCTGCTGTTAGTTCTTTTGATAGAACTCACAAGAATTAGGACTCACTATCCATCACCTTTCTTCTCAAGACTTATGTCTTGAAATAAAACTAACCGAGATGTTTTATTGCTAACTTTCATAGTGTCTTACTACAGACCCCCCAAGAGTGTGTCCACAATTGTCCCATCATTGTGCTGGAACTACAGTCTCCTTAGAACTCAAGAATAACAAAACCTTTCTCAGTGGTTCTCAATATTCCTAATGCTGCAACCTTTTAATAGAATTCTTCATGTTGTAATGTCTCCCAACCATAAAATTATTTTTATTGCTATTTCGTTACTAATTTTGCTACTCTTATATATCATAATGTAAGTATCTGTCTTTTCTTATGGTCTTATGTGACCCTGTGAAAGGGTCACAACCTACAGGTTGAGAACTACTGTTATAGATAGATCACTCCATCAATCATCCTCAAATAGTTATAGGCATCTCATAGACAATGAGGTAACTGGATCACCTTGTAGCAAGTCTGGGTTTTCCTTGCAGAACCAGAACTGAGACATGATCAACTATATCGCAAATTAACCAAGACTGTTTGGTTATACATACATTTTTCACTCCTACCAAATTATTTCTCTGTTTAAACCTAAATCTTATGTTAATTAACGCAGTAAAGATGTCTGAAATGCTTAGTCAGTATTTTTTTAATTACCATATTGACTAAAGTAATTCCCTGCTTTTTTACCATTACAAAAACAAAACAGCAAAAATCAAAAATAAACAAAGGCCCATAAAAAATCATATGTATAGAGTCATTGTAGATTATATTTCATGACATTTTCATTCAAGTACATTATGTACTTTGATCAAATTTACTCTCATTCCTATCTCCAATCTACACCTCCACAATCCTACAAGCCCCATTTTTCTTTGTGTTGTCTACACGCCTGAAAACATAATCAAAGGAATTCATGTCACCAATTACTTTTTTCCTTTTGAACATGTTAGAAATTTTGGAGTTGGTTTGTGGTTACAGAATTAAAAGTATATTTTATAGCCTTCTCCAGAGATGAACATGTAATTACCCAACTCTAAATGGTCACCTCTGAAGACACACACACACACACACACACACACACAGACATATTATTATACAGACTGATTAGGTTATGCTTATGTATTTACAAGAACACACACAGACACACTCACTCATTCCATATGCATATGTAACAACTGTTGAAGAAAAGAGGTCATGAATTTGAAAGAGAATAGAAAAGTGTACATGGAGGGTTTAGAGGGAGCAGAAAGAAAGCAGAAATGATGTAGTAGTATGTTATAATCTCAAAAAATAAAATTATTTTTTAAAGCTATACTTTAAATCATAGAAAGCAACTCTTAGCTGCTTTATTTTTGAGCCAAGAGCAAGAAGCCTAGCAAAATTAGGTTCCTATCTCCTCCTAGAGAGTGAGATGTAGGGATACTGGTTTCTTTAATGCTTACATTTCAAAGTACAACTCCAAGGTCCTTAGTAAAGACAATTTTAAGTTGTAAAACTAAAGAAAGAGTTTCACAGAGAGATTTACATTCAAAAGGACAGAGAAAGTTTGACACTTCGAAATTTTCTTTTTCCCTTTATTAAAAATAGATTCTGTCTCATCCTGATTATTATCCTACCTCTATTTCTCCCATTTCTTACCCCTCCCACCTCTTCCCTTCCTTTCTCTCTGGTTGCACTCCCTTTCTGTCTCTGATTAGAAAAGAATAGGCTTCTAAGAGAATAACCAAACATGACAAAATACAATAAGCATGAATAACATGAAGCAAAATCTATCATATTGAAGTTGGACACAGCAACCTGACAGGGGAAAAGAGTCCCAAGAGTAGACACAAGAGTCAGAGGCCCACTCATTCTCAGTCAGAATGATTTTCTTTTAGGACAGAGTCATTAAAAAGAAATTGAATATGTTCAATATATATTCAACTGAATAAAAAGAAAAATCACTGAATATGTTATAGCTAAAAAACAATAATGTATATGCAGAGGACCTAGTACAGACTCATGTAATCCTTTCCCTTGCTGCTTCACTCTCTGTGAGCTCATACATACCTTGCTTGGTTGTCCCAGTATCCTTCATCTCTCTAGCTCTCATGATCTATCTTCTGTGGGATTCTCTGAGATATGGGAGGTAGGAAGGAAGGATTTGATCAAAACTTCTTATTTAAACTCTCTCTCTCTACATAATGTCTGGCCGTAACATCTGTTTCCATCTGCTGCTAGAGGAAGCCTCTCTGATGATGACTGAGTAAGGCCCTCATCGATGTGTATAGAAGAATATCACCGGAGTCATTTTACTGATACTTTTTTGTAGACTAGTAGTGTTTAGTTTTACCCTAGGCTTCTGGGGTATCTAGTCTCTAGTTCTTGGTTACCCAAGGAATATTGAATACAGAGTACTTCTCATGGAATGGGCATTACATCGAATCAGATGTTGTATGGCGACTCTCACAAGTTCTATCCAACCATTGCCCTAGCATATTTTGCAGGCAGGACAGAGGTAGGTCTAAGATTTTGTGGTTGGGTTGATGTCCATGTTTCTCTTTCAATAACCTGCAGACTCTAAATTTTTCTAAAGTTTACTGCTCTAATGAAAGGGAAGGGAGGACTTTGGGTAACAGAAGGCCTGCTCAATGTTAGTCCTGCAGGAGGCAACAGGAAACCTGTCTTGGTAATTGATATGATAGTTGTTTATTTATTGAGCTCAAGTTATCACTGGATCCTAGTACAAGGCCTCTGTGTGCATAGTCTAAGCAGAGATATCAACTACAGAGTTTTACTTTGACAACCTTCTGTAGAACATTTCTAGGCTTCAGGCACATCTAACTTCTTGAAAATTCCAAATGAACATAAACAACCACAAAGTTCAACCTCAAGAACCATGCCATCAAGTTACAAAAAGATCTGAAAAAGTTTCATGATATTTAAGAGTTTATGACCATTTGAGTTCTTTGTTTATTAACTTTGAAGATAGGGTTTCTCTGTATAGTCCTGGTTATCCTGGAACTCACTATGTTAATCAGTCTGGTCTTAAGCTCACAGAGCTCTGCCTTTCTCTGCCTCCTGAGTGCTAGGATTAAAGGCATGCATCACAATGCCAGGAAGCTGAGTTCAGGGGTTTGTGTGTGTGTGTGTTCAGCATTCCTAGCTGTTCTTGGTCATATGCTACAGCTTATAGGCTTCAGATTATATACATATGAAACCTTTCATTTTAAAAATATCAGTTTGTGAACTTTTCATAATGACGTTTTGTTTCCACATGCAAATGTCCCCTTTCAGCCATTTGTTTGAATTATTTCTTCACAACACTTCTGTTCACATTCAATGCTTTTTCTGATCATTTCTTTTTAATGATTCTCCTAAAAGAAAATTATTAAAACCGAATCTAAGATCCTCTTCCTGGTGAAGGAAGGCCGTCAATGACTCATGGTTAGTGTTCTTAGATTAGAGCCTTGGCAGAATAATATCCACCTGAAGACATTCATTACAATATAAAGGTACACCAGCTATTACTCATGTCTTATGATAGTATTGTAAATTTTCAATAATTCTAGACATTTGGATGTTTGAGGATTATGTTTTTGCATTTTATAGATAACAGAATTTAAATAGTAGAAAATTATATAAACAGCTATGAGTCACCTTTCTTGCAGTCAAAAAGTACAAATTATAAACTAAGCAATTCTATTTCTGCTGCTCTGAAAGAAAACAAATTATATTTGGTACAGAGAAAATAAACTATCTTTCAGTTCACATTTCAAAATGGCTTATCAGTGTAAGGGATAATTAAACTGAGCCCGGAGAAGGAATATTATTTGCATATTAACCTTATTAAAATTAAAAGTAATATATGATCATTATAGGACAATTCAAATAGTAAATAATTGCATCATAAATTTTAAAGAAATGTAAAGTTTAAAATATAGAAACTCACCAAAAAGAATAACCACCAAGTGAGTCTTGGCTTTATTTCATGGACCAAAGAGCCAGTAAAGGATCTTTTTAACAGTATAAATGCTGCAACTTGACTTGCTTTATATATTGCCTTTTGATTTGCAAACCTGATGGTTATGAGTATTGATTTCACTTTGTGCAAGTGTAGTATAATAATCGATATGAACTTCTATTATATGTATTTTCCCTATGTTTTTATATGTAAAAGTCAAATATATTTAATTTTTTTCCTGTTCTTTTGATATACAGCTTTTGATGCAAATAACTCGCATAAACACAGTGGCAATTTCTTGAATATTTGCTCAAAGTTACCACCATCCTGTCCATACATACTTGCTACTACTTCAAATGCTGAGCTGGGGCCAAGATAAACGTAGCCACTAAAGCAGCCCCACTGCGCAGTTATGGGGGATTTTGCACCACACAGTATAGACTTGCTGCCTCATGTGCCCAGTGAAGTCTCTTCTGCCCCACATACTCTGTTGTAAAATATAATTCTACATACAAGACATGCATCACATGTCTCATTGGTATTTTAATCTCCACCCAGAGCTGTACATCAGTGAGTTTCAGTGAGTCATCCTCCAACCCCGAGTGCCTATGTGCAGAAACCAGTGGTCAGTTTATTTACATCAGGAGTTTTTTTTTCTGTCTTTTTTTGGCGACTCTTTTTCTCATGTATTCATTTTGTAAGGCTTTGCATTAGGTTATTCTTCCAGACATTAGTTTCCACCCTATGCTTCTGCCTCACAGGGGATAAAGGTTTATTTATTGACTTCATTTATATTTTCAATTTTTGAAAATTAGAATTCATAATAGAATGGTTATGATTCTAATTTTTGATTTGGAAAAATATTAAGAAATCAAAAACACTATATTCAGAAGGTATCCCTGTTGTTTGTGGTAATACTTGCTTTGCATGATTAGAAATACATGGAATCTAAGAGCGTTTCCAACATTGTCCATCTTGAATTATATTTTGTTCATTGATTGTTCTGCACATTATTGATTATACTTTATACAGGCCTTTCATTTCTTTCTTGAGGGGATTGACACCATATGGCATAACTGATTATTATTCTCCTGGTACCACTCTGCTCTGTACTTCTTGAAAACCAAAATATTATGTCAAATATATTCAAGAAATAAGTAGGCTATTTTCTGCGATGTTTAGTCTTAGATGTCAGATTGACTAGATTTGAGAGCTATCTAGGATTACTATGTTTATGGTTCATTCTCGGAGAGACTTTACACATGGAGCACTGGGACAGTGGTACAAACCACTTATGGAAGTTGCACCTTCCAAAGACCTCCAGGTTTTGATGAAGAAAGAAGTTACAGAGAAAACTGCATATCTACTTGTAAGTCCCTTTTCTTTCTGATTTGGGATATTCTACCACTCTATGATCCTCTTATGGCATGGGCCCAACACTGATGAATCCCCAGTATGCTTCTGAGCTGCTAACAAGTCATGGGGACTCTTAAACTTTCTACATTTGCAGCTACTAGATTTTCAGCCTCTCCAGTCCTGGTTAGATACTCATCCCCTATGAACCAATCCAATAAATCTTCCTTTCTAATATACATACATATATTCTACTGCTTGTATTGCTCTAGAGAATCTTGTCTGATAAATGTTCTGTAGACAAGAAACAGAATTAGTACCACAGGTAATCTAATTTTACTATTAGGGCTAATTCTTTTGACTTCAAATAAAACTTCTACAAAGGTATGGAACTGTATTTGTGAAAGGATTCTTATGCCAAGTAATATCAGAATCAGAGCAAATGAACATAGCCCTTATTATAATATAACCTTATTTTGCATATAAGAAAACAAGTCAACTACACCTCTCATTCACTGAGAAGGAAAGGTACCCAAGCATTCTTAACACTTTCCCAGATCTTTAAATCAATACCACCTACAAAGTCCTTGAGTATATAAAATTTCCCCAACAAATGACTGGTGTACTACTTATTCTAGTAAGAGAAATTTAAAGGAATTTGGTTACATTGAATATGTAGCATAGCTCCAAAGAAATAACCAGACATATATCCAAACTGCTATATGACTGACTTTATAATTCAACTGTTGCTATTCCTTTGAGCTGGACATGGTCATTGTCATCTTGAATTATTAGCATTCCCACATGAATGGAAGTGAGTAGCTCACAGGCTCAAGAGACTGGCATTCACAGCATCCTCATGAGGTCACCTCCCATGTTCAGGATTCAAACAATACACAAGAGCCAAGTCATGGACTGTAGTGGGATTTCACAGTGGTATAGTTACCTGTAACTTCCTGGTGATAGTTCCTGAGTAACTCATAAGTATTCATACTTATTCACTTATAAGTAGTTCTAGTACATTCATTGGTTAGCCAAGATGGACTTGGATGAGATTTTCATCCTGGCAATACTCTATCTGAGATGAACAAACTTTTCTTTGTGACTCTGAAGGAAAATTCATGTGGCATTAATTTAATCATCACCAAAGAGCTAGTTCAACTCTTCTGTCATCTACTTTTCTGAGCCCCATAAACACCAATGTCAACTATCCTCATTGTGGGTTCCTATTCACAAAGTCACCCATGGTGTTCCATTGTGTATATTCTCTTTTTTTCAAAGACTTCCTCTTCTAAGTAAATTGTTTTCTGGTCTTTAGGTGAATTTATATAATTTGTAACCTTGTATCATTGAGAATAAAAGTTGGACTTATAGGCCTAATCTGCACAGCCAATCTCTAGAACATCATCACACTGAACTTTTTAATTTCCATGTTATAAATAATATCTGTGTTCAGAAACAGACTTTTTTCTAATACCCATAATATGAAGGGGTTTTGGATTTTGTTAATGTCTTTTCAGCATCTAATGAGATAATCACATGAGTTTTTCTTTCAGATTGTTTATCCAGTGGAGTGATAGAAGTAAAAACTTTCAACCCAAAATTTGTCCTATCTATAAGAAGTTCAGTCATGGGGAATGGAGCAGAATCTGAGGGAATGGCCAACCAATAACTGGTCCAACTTGAGACTGATTTCATGGACAAGCACCAATTCCTAACACTATTAATGATACCCTATTATGCTTGCAGACAGGAACAAGTTGTCCTCTGAGAGGCTTCATCCAGAAGCTGGCTCAGGCAGTTGCAGACACACCTACAGCCAAATGGTAGATAGAGCTTGGAGACTCTTATGGAAGAATAGGAGCAAGGACTGTGGCCCCAAAGGGGATAGGAATTCCACAGGAAGAATGACATAGTCAACTAACCTAAACCACTAGAGCTCTCAGAGTCTGAACCACCAACCAAAGAACATACACAGGCTGGATACAATACAAAGAATACGAAGAATACAATACAAAGAATACAATACACAGGCTGGACCTAGACCTCTCTGAACATATGCAGTTGTGCAGCCTGGTCTTCATGTAGGTCCTGAACAACTGGAATGGATGGGGCTATCCCAAAAATTGTTGCCTGTAGGTGGGATATGGTCTTCTGACTGGGTTTCATTGTCTGGCCTCAATGGGAAAGGTGCTGAGTTTTGCAGAGTCTTGAAGTACCAGGGTGGAGGGATACCAGGGTCAGAGGAAAAGGGGAAGGGGGATGGAGGAAGGTTTGTAGAAAGGGGAGATGAGGAGGGAGCAGTGAGTGGGATATGAAGTGACTAATGAAAATAATGAAATTAAATTTAAAAGAAACAGATTGTCATACAAGTACTATGTATGTGTTAAAAAAGGCTTCTTAGTTAACTGGTATAAATCACTAGTTACAGTTTCCTGTCTTAAAAGGGATACTCTGAAAGTGATAATAATTTAAGCATAAAATATTCTGACAGCCAAGGTGCTGTCATTTGTATGTTTACATCTGTATCCAATTCACTCACTGAAATTTAATCTACAGTATTATATTCTCTATATTAGAACCCAGGGACTTTAGGAAGTATTTACTGACTATGGTGGCACTTATCTCATTAAAAATGTGAATAGTATTATTGTGAAAGAGACTGAGAGAATAATTAATCTAGAAAAGTGCCATTCATTAGTCAAGAACAAGACTTGACTAGTTCTGAATCTGCCATCACTTTGATTTTGATTTTTCCCATCCTCCAGAATGGTGCTAAATAAATTTCTGTTGTTCAGTAGCCAATCACTTCATGGTAAACTTCTAATAGCTGGCTCAACAGACTGTTATAAGGCTTTTTACTGGTGATGTGGGGAGTTCCCATTATCTCCCATTTGGAGGGGAAACACTCAATAAATTGTGCTACCTAATCATAATGCATACAATTCATAGCACTGATCAGCACAGCAAAAGGAACACAAAGGTGTAATAGTGGCACTCTCATATTGGTGGTAACCAGTAGCCATCAAATTTGCCTTAAGGACCAGTTGATAGGAAGATCCTCATGCCTGCTATGGCAAACCTAGCCAATTACATATCGTATAAGATCTTTGACTCTAGAGAAGAACCTAGTACTTCAACTTCCTTAACAAAATAATTCCAAGCCATATTATAAATAAATACCATTATAACCACATTTAAGTTTAGTCCTCATCTATCATCGAAGAACATTCATTGTCTGGAGATATATCAATAGAGAAGTTTACAATGTCAAAATGCAGAGAATAACTGATGGTGGTATACCTAACCCCAACTGATAAGTCTATGACCCAATCCTACAACAAAGAGGCTATCTCAGAAGAGGGGGGAAACATTTTTAAAACCAGAGGACGAAGACATTTGTTGTGAGACCGTGTGTTCTGTGATGACAAGAACAAGGAAGGATGGATTATTGCATCTCTTTGAAAAGGAAAACAAGGGTGAATCACTGTATCTCCTTGATAGAAAAGGATAGATGGATTATTTTATCTTCTTTTCAACTAGAAAGCAATGACAAATCTCAAACATTTTAGATTGGTATACGTTTCTTTATGTTGATATAAATT
Organism: Mus musculus; assembly: GCF_000001635.26. Taxonomy (NCBI): domain Eukaryota; kingdom Metazoa; phylum Chordata; class Mammalia; order Rodentia; family Muridae; genus Mus; species Mus musculus. The sequence goes on from NT_187020.1 coordinate 88,631, forward strand.
TAAGGATATATTTGTTACAATATACTGTATATGTGATTTTTTTACCCTTGTTTAAGGTATATGTACATACATAACTTATTTAAAAATTTAATGTATAGCCCTAGTCTTATGAAAGCTACTATCATTGACTGTTTAGAATAATTAAGAAATGCAAGTTAGTAGCCAGTCACCTTTAAATAATCAAACTTGTAGTTGTGACAGGTACTAGTTTAGGTAATTACATAAATAAGCTTTATTTACCCTCCTGCATATGCTTTCAAAAATAAGCAGAAAGTAAGTAACTAGAAGGAACTGACATTTCTTGATTTAGATACACTTTCGACAGGTGGTCTTCAAACACTTCAGAAATCTACAGAATACAGCATTTAAGATGTTATTAGTAATAAAAGGCTTTTCTTGACTGAGAGACACATCAGCTATGACACATCTCTCTCTCTCTCTCTCTCTCTCTCTCACACACACACACAAACACACACACACACACACACACACACACACACACACACATATACACACACAATGTTTGTGTCTAGCAATAATGATTAAAGAAGAGGTTGTGAATTTGAGTGAGAAGTAGAAGGACATAGAAAGAGTTGGATGGAAGAGAGGTGGGAAGTAGAAATACTATAAATAATTTACTATGAAATTCTCAAAAAATTAAATAAAAGGGAAGTGCCTGAGCTCCACTAATATATGTGATTCACTGTGAGTCTTCTTATAAATTGACTGCTTACTTCATGTTTATCACAAAAAGGTTTTTAATCACAGAAGCATTAAATTGTCTCTAAGGAAAAAGATCATAATGCAGGAAGCTGAATCATACATGATCTGAAAAAATACAGTTAAAAAAAATTAGAGCTCAAAGCCAAACAGAAACTAAGATGTTTTTCTGACCTCAGTAATAATCATTCTTTCAAGGGGTTCTGTGTTGAAGCTGTTTTTTCTTCCTGAATTTCTCTGTCTTCTCGGTACGATCCAGTGCCTCTCAGCTGTAAAGTCATTCTTCAGCACCTGCTCTGAGATAATGGACTAGACTTCTTAAACATTTCTCCTTTAGAGTGAACAAAGCCTACCAACCACTAAGGAAAGCAGTGGAGAAGAAAGTACATCTCGTTCTGGTTACAGAGAACTAGGTTTTGTTCATGTTTTCCTTCTGTTTCATAGTCCATTAGCTGTGCAATGCACAGGGGATCATCAAGTATTGTTCCACTTAGTCATAAGCCCACAGTAAGTGCAGTCCTTAAGTAACCTCAGGTCAACTTTTTGTGACATATTGAAATTAACACAGTTCATTCCACATGATGTTCAAAAATCCCTCTGCTCACCCATCCACAAATATTAGCTCAGTTAAACTTGATGTTGTTGCTTAACATTTCTCAGTGACTGTGGGTGAGTGATTCACATAATGGAAACATTTCCAGCCACTCTTGGGGTTATAACCTACAACATCTCAAATGATGTTCCAGCCATTCTATGGGTTATAACTTAAACGTTTCAAATGAAATTCCAAACACTCTATGGGTTATAATGTGCATCTCAAATGATGTTTGATATCCTACCTTAGGAGATATCATTGCAACTTTTCCATTTCTTTAGAGTTCCTAGAACAATTCTATAGTTATTGCAATATTATAGTTAATTAGTATTTATACTAAACTTACCATGTTTAACTATAGTATGATTTTTGCCTCCCAAACTTCCATAAGCACCTGACTTTAATTATTAGTGGAATTCATGTAATCTTTTGTTTCTTCCTCAAAATATTTTGAGTTTCTTTAGTCAATATAGAATCTTCAATGTTAATTGTACCTGCTTTAGTTTGCCCTGTGTTCCATATAAAACAAACATTCAAAACCCTACTCTTCTATAGGTCTATAGTCTTAGTATAAGGCATTATGTTGGGAGCACAAAGGTCTTTCAGCCCACAAGTCACCAGGGAAACCAGAAATGTTGAGCACATGGGTGTATCTTTTCAAAGAAAAGGATGTGTAATCTGATTTTCTATCAAGAAGGCTGGGAATTGGAGGTGAATAGTCTGGTGATATGAATTATCTGAAGAGCTAGACCATATTAATCTCCTACAATCAGAACAAGACATCCTTAATAGATTAGATGACCTTTACATTATCCATTTAACCAGGACCTCTTCAAAGCCCCCAAAACTACAACCGGATGTGACTAATAGCCTAAATAACCTCTATGCTATCTGTATGACCAAGACTGTGCCAAACCCTTGGCCTCTAAGCTAATACATGTACCCTATCTCTAGAACCAGTCTTCTTGGAAGAAATGACATGCACTTTAGCTGAGTTTAGTTATGCCTCCTTGTGCACTTGGGTTTGTAAAGAGGACTTTCCCCACAAATTGTACAGTGTTTAAATATGCTTACAATGAACTGCTTGGCATCAGACTTCAGAATTTTGATCCAGTCTGGTTGATCTGAACCTAGTTTTCATTCTTACTTCTCTGTTGATTAATTTGCCACTGGACATGATGTTTGTAGGGATCCTCACATCAATATATTAATGTACAGAAATTGCCTAATATATATAGTATTAAAATTAAAATGGTATTTTAGCTGATTATGATCATCTTGATGATCACTTTTAATGGATAGAGAAATGTTGAGGAAGTAGAGAATACTTCTGTAGGTGTCTATAAATTATTTTGAGTGAGGATTACTATTTTGTTCCAAATATGTATAGCATAATACTATAGAATTAAAGCCCAGCTGGGGTGAAAACTGCATAGAGAATGCCAAGAAGTTCAGGGTTTCCCTCGGCCCACTTCTTGTCTGCCAGATGAAAGCTATTCTGTCTTGCCATATCCTCTTAGAATAGTGACTTTGAGACCTCCAAAGCCAGGTATTTGGTTACAGTGACAAAAGTGTTTCTAAAACACATACATGAATGTATAAAATTTATACATGTAAACTACACACCTAGGATGTGACTACATGAATATATAATACTTAAATACAGTTAAGTATATTTATATTCTCAAATATTTATCATTTCCTTGTGATGAAAACAGTACAAATCTTTTCCTCTTGTCCTTTGAGGTGTGTATGTTAGTGATCTGTGGTCACCCTACCTTGCTATAGTACACCACAGTTTCTCCCTCCCTTTTTGACTGTGGTAACAGTTTCTACTGATTGATCTTCCCCATCCATCCCTCTCCCCTATACTTTCCAGTGTCTGGTACCCAATGTTTTAAGTGTTTGTAAAATCACTCTACACATGGTTATTTAGTTAGTGCTCTCTCTCTCTCTCTCTCTCTCTCTCTCTCTCTCTCTCTCTCTGTGTGTGTGTGTGTGTGTGTGTGTGTGTGTGTGTGTGCCACATAACATGTCACTTGAGTTAAGCGGACAACTTGGAGTCTATTCTCTTACTTGTCCATGTATGTTCTGTGGACTGGACTTAGATTGTTTGCCATTCTGTGTCTAGCTTATTTTCCCTAACACTGAGCCTTTGTAGATTTCCTTTGTGAAGAATTATTCATTAAAATACTATTCCAAGAAGTGGAATTTAAATTGTATAAATGTAAATATTGAAATTTTCATTTCATAGAGAATTTTATAACAAGATGTATAAATAGACAGAATGTTTGTGGCTGTCCCATGCATGTTAAGACATCATGTTCAGTTGTACAGCTATTTAGACAGGGACATCTAAATCAATAATCATCAATTCTTTGGGAAACAGAATTGATTATTAATTCTCTTATTAATTTAAAAGAAATAGTCTCAAATCATTTACTTAGTTATTCTCTCTCTCTCTCCCTCTCCCTCCCCCCCCCCTCTCTGTATAAGCTTGTGTCACACATGTTCCTCACAGTAAGAAGACAACTTGGCAGTCAATTTTATCCCTTTCCTGTGAGAGTACTGTGGACTGGACTTAGGTAGTTTGATTTGACAAGAGCCTTTATCTCGTAAGACACCACACAGGCCACATTTGATTCTTGCTATAACTTATTCTTTAAAGCTGTTTAAGAATAGATTTCATTTTAAACTAAAACATGTAACAATTTTGTTGAAAGGGTATTAATCTTTCCCTATTCACAGATAATATTTAACTAAATCATATCTTCATGTATTTTAGAAAGGTTATATCTTTATGTAAACATCAAACCTGAGAACCTGCTGTTTTACACCTATGCATTGAAAGGATATTATACTTCTAAGGTCTTTTTCCAAAATCCCATATAAAAGAATGTAATGATTTTCAATGTAACTGTTTGTAGAGGTTTTTGAATTCATAGTGAAACTGGTTTCATCCTTTGCCCAAGGACGTGATAGAAATGGATTTACTTGAGACTTCCTTGTTTCATATCTAACTTAGAATTTTTAACAGCTCCATCTAGGTAGAAAAATTTTCTCATAGTGCTTCTGTATTCATTCCTAATTATCAGATTGAATGTGAAGGGAACTGCATGATTATAGAATTCAGACTGTGTCTGACTTTGGGTGTGTTTACTGAATTAAAGTAAAATGGAGAAAGTGTTTTTCCATAGTTTTTATTATACAAAAAGTTTTAAAATAAATGGAGATGCAAGATAAAATAATGGCTATATTTTCTTGCCTTCAAAAATGGTATTATTACTTTTTTTTTTCCTGGATCATTGTATCAATCAACTCAGCGACTTAAACCTCTGCTTCTACAGTCGCCTTTCATCTGTGCATTACTAGGAGCACATTTCAGACTATTTATTCTTGCTGAAGGTGGTTGCAGTTTGGATGTGAAGTGTCAAGAAGTTCATGTATTCAGTCCTTCATCACTGTTGCAAACATGGTTGATGGATTCGTAAAATTGATCAAGAACAATGGAGGGGAGGAAAGGGTTTATGTCACCTTAACCTTCCACTTAACAGTTCATCACTGAAGGAAGTAAGGGCTGGAACTTAAGGCAGGAAACTAGAGACAGGAAATTAAGCTGTCACTATGGAGGAATGCTGTTTACTGGCTTCATCCCAGGATCTAGTTTAGGTGTCTTGTTTATACAGCCTAGAACCAAGTGTCTAGAGATGTAACCCCCACACTGAGATGGACACTTATACATCAATTACCGGTCAAAAAGTGCCCACCTCAAAACAAAACAAAACAAAACAAAACAAAACAAGCCATGTATGGTGGCATACACTTTTAATGCCAGCACTTGGGTGGCAGAAACAATCAGATATCTGAGTTTGAGGGCAGCTTAATCTACAAAGTGAGTTCTAGGACAGCCAGTACTACAAAGACAAACCCTGTTTCTGAGGGCTAGGGCGATACAGAAAAATAAAAATATCCCACAGATATGCAGGCAGACTAATCTGAAAGAGGTAAAACCCCAAGTGAGAATCTCTTGGGTAGCTCTGGACTGTGTCAGGTTGAACCCTGAAGCTCTCTAGGAAAGGAGATGATTGGATCATTCCAGTTCTGTCTTCATAAGTGGGTGGATTTGTTTATGTATTCAAAGTTTTGGGAGGAATGGGAGATAAGGGCACTGTGGAGGGTGGGGTCTAGTTAGGGAAAGTGTGTCACTGGAGGTCTGTCCTGGAAAGTATAACTTGTCATTGGCCTGCCACTCCTTGCTCTGTTTCCTGATGTGTGTGTGTGTGTGTGTATTGTGTGTGTGTGTGTGTGTGTGTGTGTGTGTGTGTGAGAGAGAGAGAGAGAGAGAGAGAGAGAGAGAGACAGACAGACAGAGAGACAGAGAGACAGAGACAGAAACAGAAACAGAGAGAGACAGAGACAGAGCCCAGGTGGTGGTGGCTCAAGCCTTTAATCCTAGCAGTTGGGAGGCAGAGGCAGGTGGATTTCTGAGTTCTAGGCCAGCCTGGTCTACAGAGTGAGTTCCAGGACAGCCAGGGCTACACAGAGAAACCCTGTCTCGAAAAACCAAAAAAAAAAAAAAAAAAAAAAGAGAGAGACAGAGACAGAGACAGAGAGACAGACTGAGACAGAGAGACAGACAGGCAGGTAGAGAGATAGATAGAAAGAGAGACAGACAGACAGAGACAGGCAGACAGAGACAGAGAGAGGCAGAGAGATACAGAGAGACAGATGGAGAGACAAAGATGAGAGACAGAGAGATAGAGCCAGAGAAACAGACTCAGAGGGATAGACAAGAGAGGCAGAGAGATAGATACAAAGAGACAGAGAGAAAGAGAGACTTTTTGCCACTAGTCAGGTAACTGGGAGAGCAGGAGGCCTTTAAGAAGGATATAACAAGATAAGCTTTATTTCAACTGAATGGTACTAAGACTACATAAGCAAAGTTCTATCTCCTTGTCAGGGGCAACCTCAGTGATTGTCTTTGTTCCGTTCATCCCTGTATATGAAGATGTAGCTTATATATGAGAAGTTGCTGAGTATATTAACTTCCTCACCTAAGAGTACAGCAGCTCCAGATTGCTAGAGTGGGCATTTGCTGAGGTGATCACTAGAGCATGAATCAATCAGTGTTCTCTAGAAATGAGTCAACTTCAATTTTTCAGCTACACTTACCTATGCCTGAGAAATCTTTCTGCCATTTCTCCCTTCATAAGCTTGGTTTCTTGGCCTGCCCCTGTCCATTAGGACTACAAGAGGGAACTGAATTTATCTGTCACTCTGGCTAAGCAATACTGTGTCCTCAAATCTTTGATGATCTTTAAGCTAAGGGTATCCCTAAAAGTTATGCCTAAGAGCTTCATCTGTCTATCATGATACTAGCAGTAAGGAGGCAGCTGCTCCATTTCCTTGGATGATTTCTAAAGATGCTGTTTGTACAAGTGGAATCCACTTAGCATCTCAGTGCAGTAGTAAGTGGTAACTTAAATGAGAAGAAAATATCAATAGACAATAAGACTAAGAATATTTAAAGAATGCAGTTTTTATAGGACTTAAGAGAAGTAGGTAAAATACTTTAGTAATTATGCATATTCTAGAAATGCATTAAAAAATCTCATCAAAGAAATATAACATAAAGATATGCCAAGTAGGCATTTTAGCACTGACTAATGCAATAGCAGTCAAGCTCACTAGAATTCAATAGTAGAATTAAGGTAAATGAGAAGTGAATAAGTAAATTAGAGATCAATAGAAACTATCTTGCTTGACTAACCACTAACCATGACTTTAAATGTTTGCTAAAATGCCACTTAATTAAATTTTTTCTTACATTCTTTCTTCCTTTTTGTTGATGTAAAATGCCTCCTTTTTCAAAGGAAGCAAGAGATAGTTTATACTGAGGGATATATGAATGGCCATGTCCTGGGAACATGGAATCTAGTTACCCTCAAAGACATGATGTTTCTCTGAGCAATGGACCTTTATAGCTACAGAACAAAAGAAAACAATAAGTCAATCATTTGCCAATCTGTCTGTGGGAAAAATAAGTCAGGGGTTGCAGGAGAGGTCAGATTCTTACTTGTGAGTTTGGGTACTGTCTTGTAAAATCCATGGCTTTAGGTTAGTGGAAGCCCATGGCCTTCTGCATGCTACAGTCCAAAAGTTTTATCTAATAACAAAGGTTGGTAGCAAATGACTATGAGGGGAGTAAAAGACAGGCTGAGGTCATTTGGATGTTGATCTATAACATTCTGTCTTTTTATAATCATGGAATTCTAAATCAATCTTCAGAATTATCAGTATAGATGAGGCTTCTTTAGAGCACATCAGTGAAGTGCTAAACTTCCTTCTTTACTTCCTTTCTATCTAAATAACATCATTAGCAATTGTTTAATGTCAAGTCTGCTTATAGTCAGCATGACAATATACATACAGGTAACATTATACAGACCAAGCAGGTTGTACTTACTTATATATTTTGGAATATATATAGTATATGTACATATGTGTGTATATTATACATCATATATGCACATATATGTGTGTATATATAATAACATATGTACATATATCATTAATTGCTGATACATAAACACATTTACATATATGCATGTAACAACAATTAATTATAAGAAAGCCCATTAATTTGATAAAATCAAGGAGGAATATAGAGAAGAATTTAAAGGGTGGAAAGGGAAAATACTGTAACTATTTTGTAATCTCAAAAATATAATTAAAAATATTAGGGAAGCTTGTGAAAAATGCCCTTAGGGTTTTTTTGTATTTAAAATGTCTTTTTTTTCTCATTCATTCTGCAAGGATATGGTCTCCTGATGTATGATTTGAACTTGAATGGTTCTTTTCTTTTACCTCTGTCACTTTTTCTGGTCTCCAAGATGTCAGAAAAGTGGCAATTATACATTTTTCTATGTTCCATTCAGGTAAATCTTCTTGTCAGTTAGACAATCCAGAATTGTCTTTGTTGAGGATCTGGAAGTTATCATTGTGCAATGTAATCAGCAAGAAGATGGGTTTTCTATGTCATATTCAGTCCAGAAGAAGAACAGGAGCCTAACCTGGCCACCATTCAGCAAAAGCAAACATTGAATTTTTCTTATGATTTCTTCCTTAATATCCTCCAGTAATTTCCTACCCAAACCACTCAGCATTTCAACTCTTCCACTTTCTGTTTCAGTGGACTTTAGCTCAGTCTTTCTACATTATAACAGTAGTCTTGAATAAAGTTTTCCTCAATTTGTTAGAACTGGTATTTTTATGTATTAAAAAAGTTAGAAGAATGAAGACTGAAGTGTGGACACTATGCCCCTCCTTAGATTTGGGAACAAAACACCCATGGAAGGAGTTACAGAGACAAAGTTTGGAGCTGAGATGAAAGGATGGGCCATGTAGAGACTGCCATATCCAGGGATCCACCCCATAATCAGCATCCAAACGATGATACCATTGCATACACTAGCAAGATTTTATTGAAAGGACCCAGATGTAGCTGTCTCTTGTGAGACTATGCCGGGGCCTAGCAAACACAGAAGTGGATGCCCACAGTCAGCTAACGGATGGATCATAGGGCTCCCAATGGAGGAGCTAGAGAAAGTAGCCAAGGAGCTAAAGGGATCTGCAACCCTATAGGTGGAACAACATTATGAACTAACCAGTACCCCGGAGCTCTTGACTCTAGCTGCATATATATCAAAAGATGGCCTAGTCGGCCATCACTGGAAAGAGAGGCCCATTGGACTTGCAAACTTTATATGCCCCAGTACAGGGGAACACCAGGGCCAAAAAGGGGGAGTGGGTGGGCAGGGGAGTGGGGGTGGGTGGATATGGGGGACTTTTGGTATAGCATTGGAAATGTAAATGAGCTAAATACCTAATAAAAATGGAAAAAAAAAAGAAAAAAAAAAGAAAAGTTAAGTTTTTATCCCCAAATTTATCTAGTAAAACAGAAATTGTATAGGTTCATAAATCTCTTATAACATCAATTGTGCTATCCATACCTATTGCCAGCTTATAGAAAACTAATGGAAAGATTTTAGCACATATGTTTTCATACATTACATATGAATGGACCTTTGATATAGTTTTAAGTAATCACTGGCAATCTGCACACATGAAGTTTTAAATTATGTTAAAAGAAGGAAAGCAATATGAGGAAAAAGGTTTTAATTTTGGTGGATATTATATATGGTGATTTAAATAGTTCTTACACTAGCTATTTCCTCATGGCTCCTTTCTTCTAAAAAAGGTATAGTATAGTATAGTTTATAGTATAGTATAGTATAGTATAGTATAGTATAGTATAGTATAGTATATAGTATAGGCTAGTAGCCTCTCATGTTGCTTTAAACAGTCTTTATTGAAAATGTACTAGAGCAAGGATGGCAAACACTGGATTATCTTAAAGGGCTTAGGTGTATGTCTTAGTTAGGGTTACTACTGCTGTGATAGTATACCATGACCAAAAACAATTGGAGAGGAAAGTGTAGCCACCCGCAGCTACATGAACCGGGTTCCTGAAAGGGGGGCTGGGGCTGTATGAAGAAAAGATGGCAAGAGAAATGCCAGACCAAGACAAAGATACTGATCAAGGCCCAAAGTTTACTTAAGAGTCTGAGCTTATAAAGGGGAAGGCCCATCCCCCACCACATCAGGCTCTCTGTCACTTTGTTGCCAGGCTATTGTTTATTCAGCAATGTCTCAGCAAGACAGGTTCAGACTCTCAGCAGTTAGCAGCATCTAGCTTGTGTCAAGTTGATGTAAAGCTATCTATCATAGTGTATAAAAACATTAGCAGGTAAACACAAATTCTTTCAGACAGTTGGGCACAACATAATTGGAAAGAAAGAGACTGAAGCATCCTTTACGTATTGTCCCATTATTGGAATGAGCTTACGTCAGCATCAGAAATGAACTGACAAGCCTAGAGGGTTGTCCAAACAGAGTAAAAGCAAGAAAGCACTCCCTCTTGGCAGTGATTTGAAGTCCTGTGCTATTTGAGATGTGATATGCTAAGCCCTAGTGGGCACTTAATCTGATCAGAAGAATTCTTAGGCGTTCTGTCACCATCACCACCTAGGTCTTTAGAAAGCTCTGAGGCAGTTATTCTAAATTGAATTGGAATGATTCCTTTTAAAATCTTGTTAATGTTTGTGCAGCAGTGCCCTGGGGTAAATGTAATAACCCCATTCATTGCCCTTGTTATCCTGCATGGTAGGAGAGAGTTCTGAGGTTTCTCCAGCTGGCCTCAGTGCATCAGGATTCAAACCCAAATTGGATCCTGCTGTCACATAAATGCTGCTTTAATCAGAAACGAAGGACAGTAAATTATTAAAATCTCTGAGAATCTTTTGATTCCTCAAAATAAGAATCAAGTCTGCAAAGAAGTTCATCATTTGTGTTAAGTTGCTGTATTGGTGATTAAATAACAGAGCGAATGTTGTGGTATGTTTATTTCTATTAGGTCCTAATTTTTATTTATTTTCTTTTAACATAGGAACTTATTTAAGAAGAATATTACCATAAAGTTTGATATATTTATTTATTTATATTTATTATCTAGTATATTTTAGCATATACTAGATATGCTAAAAATACACTAAATATACATTAAATTATCATACTTTATGGTAATATACTAAGTAGATAAGAGAAAAGAACATAATTTTTCATATTGTATTTTAATTGAGTGCTTGAAAATACATTGGTGCTGAATGAAGAAGTCTTCCCTTTCAAAGTAGAATAAAAAAACAGTTTTTCATAAATCATGTACATACATGTGTTCATTTAATACTTGGATACACACATGCATGTACATGTGTTCATTTAATACTTGCATGTACATAATGTGACTTAAATTCTACTTAAATTTAAATGTTGTTTATTTCCCTCCTGACTTTAGACCTGACCTAGAACTAGTGAAATGAAAAATAACAACAACAACAGCAAATATAGAGGAAGGTAGATACAATGTCAGAAACCTAAGACTGAGGTTCCAATCCAGCCATGCTCATCTTGCAGGTCACAGCCACAGCCTCTCCAAGACTTGGATTATTAAGAGAGACCAAGTGGTGTATACTCATCCTATGCAGACACATTTATCCAGTCTTCTGGCTGGAAAAGTCTTGTGTTTTGCCTGAGATTTGGAGTTGATGCTCTGCTAGCAACCACCAAGTCATTATAAGTACCTCTCATGGCTTTAGACTTGCTGCCTTCTCAATAGCTCCTCAGAGCGGGCATATAAGTGTGAAACTTGGACAAATAGAACACCAGAATTACTAGGAAGCCAGTGCCCATGTTTTTCTCCTCACTGTCTCAGAAACCTGGATTTTACTATACTTCAGTAATTTGTGTACTTTTAGTGATGACATATTTTGATAGAACCCAACTCTGCATGCTGTAAGCCTGTAGGCACAATGGTTAGATGATTCTCATATTCCCTTCTCTCTCTCATTCTTCCCTCCTCTCATCTTTAACTCTGATTGCTCTTCCCATTAGAGAGTTATCACACAACCTTCTTCTCAGAATATACTTCCTAGGATCTCAATACCAAGGCCTTCATACATGAAATTGGCCTCTAATATCACACTAAACTATGTAAATCACAGACTAATTGAGAGAGAAAAAAATCAAAGCAATGGGCAAAGGAACAAATAGATAAACCAATAATTTATTGTACTGAGTAAATACCATAGACTAGTATCTAATTTAGACAAGGCATTATTATGTTAGGAAAGGGTAAAGGACAATCAACAATAAACAAAAACTAAAAAGATACTTGGCCTTTACATTACAGATTCAACATCCTAGTGAAGGAAACTCACTTATAACCCATATTTCTTTCTCTTCCACGTGTAAGCATAATTAACTTTTTTCTGACCTCAATCTCTTCTTCCTACCATATTTTGAATGTGGTTCTGCTTTTTCTTTCATATGAAGTCTAATTATTATAATAAAAGTTGCCTTTCTAGAGAATAAGTTAAAAGTGATAAAACTAGACAGGTATAAAAAATATAATAATGATACTTAGTTGTGGAATTTAATAACTCTTAAAGAAAGAAAGGAGAGCTGGAGGCCAGCCAGCTGAGATTTCTGTGTTATGGATACCCCTGGGGCTACTTGTATTTTTATGTTAATTTTGCTCTTCTGAGAGGGGTTGTGAACAAGGAATGAGTCAGCACTCAGGTGACTTTTTTTTTTGTCTTTATAATTCTTGCTTTATAAACATCGTTACTATTACAAGCAATGCCACACAAATAACAGCAGAATTTATTGCAAAACATTAAGAAATAGCATAAAATATGTTTGAAGTCCTGAAAGAAAAAGTCTGAACTCTGAATTCAATGTTTAGTAACACAACAATATGAACTAACCAGTACCCGGGAGCTCTTGACTCTAGCTGCATATGTATCAAAAGATGGCCAGTCGGCCATCACTGCAAAGAGAGGCCCATTGGACTTTCAAACTTTATATGCCCCAGTACAGGGGAACGCCAGGGCCAAAAAGGGGGAGTGGGTGGGTAGGGGATTGGGGTGGGTGGGTATGGGGGACCTTTGGGATAGCATTGAAAATGTAAATGAGGAAAATACCTAATTAAAAAAAAACAATATCTTTCAGGGGTTAAACCATTTTCAAATGAAGGAAAGCAAAGACAGTGTGTCAACCACAAACCAATCTCCAAGGAATAACAAATCAGAGTAGGAGAATTAAAAGAATTTTTCTGAATTCATTAAACAAAATTCAATGCAAGCTTCAATCATTTTGAGCCTAGTCAAGTGTTTGTAACAGTACAAAGAAAATCAGTACCCTGACTGCTGAAGAAATCCATGAATAAGGAAGACACATTTAAGATAATCATAATGGCATATTTCATAGGTATTTTATTTTGGTACCTCAAGTGTATTATCCTTTTTTTTAATTAGATATTTTCTTTATATACATTTCAAATTTCAAGTGCTATCCCAAAAGTTCCCTATACCCTCCCCCCCACTGCTCTCCTACCCACCCAGTCCTGCTTCTTGGCCCTGGCATTCCCCTGTACTGGAGCATATAGAGTTTGCAATACCAAGGGGGCCTCAAGAACTATTTAGGTGACTTCTGTAAACCTTCTTCCCAGCTTAATTTGAAAAAAAAAAAAAGGTAGAACCGGTGATTGGACAGGAGAAGGGAAGTTGGAGTTGAAGGTTTAGGGGGTGAGAAGGAGAAGAAGAGAAGAGAGGACTATGGAGGAGGTGGTGGAATGAAAGTGGAGCAAAAGCACGTGGCCTGGAGAAACCGCAAGTTATAAGGGATCTCATAGATGTGGAAGGTGGTAGATCTGCCCAATCCAGGCGAACTGCTTGTATTCATTTTAATTGAGTTTTGTTTTTATTGTCCTGGCTTATTTGGGTTGGAGATTCCCTCCCCTTCCCTGCCCCCCACCTTGTACCCTCCCACCCCGGCTGCAATATTTGTACAGCAACTGCTGAAATGGAAGAGCTGGGGCCAAGGACAAACAATTGTTACATATCGTTCTGTACTTTCTGTTTGGGATGGCTTTTAGTGAATTTGACAACTTTGTAGTATAGTTTAAAAGTTTATTATGAATAATGAAATATACTGAGATGAATCTAGTTATAGGGCACTGGATTAAGAATGAAAATCAAAACGGAAAAGGAAAATCAGGGAATTTGCTTGAACATACATAACTTGAGTTGCATAGACTAGTTGTCAATGATATTCTTTTAAAGTTCTCAGTACAATAATCTTCTTAATTTCTGTGTTTTTCTTTGCCCCTACCATTGGGGGGAACTATTAAATTGATGTTTGTATAATTGGAAAGCAAAGTAGAAGAGCTAAAATGGAGAAAAGATAAAAACATTGGAGACTAAAAAGGAAGAATCAAAATAAACTGTCAAAAGAATATAAGAACTTTTTTTCCTTATTCTTCAACAGTTCTCTCCAACACAACTTTTCTTGTTATACACTTTTCTCAATGAGATAAAAGCAAAACCTTTTTTTTTTCTTTCTTTCTTTTTCTTTCTCTCCTCTGTCACCTGTCATTCTTACATCAATGCTTCTGGAAAAACAAAAGGTAACAAATACACAGAAACTAGACTATAGAAAAGACGTAAGAGTCAAGCAAAAGGTCAAGGGAAGGAAATCAGCGACTCAAAGGCTCCTCAACCTTTCAAACAACACTTTCAGAACTAAAATCAGCTTCCCATGTTTTAGGTTATGTTTGTTTCTTCAGAGAAACCTGTAGCATAAAGACCACAGAACTTCATAAGAACAAGAAAAGCACATGGACATGGTCACATGACTGAGACCGCAGGTCTGTGACTGCTTTGGTGGTCTGTGGCCACTTCAGGAGACCAATTGTTTTCCAATGTTTGAAAAGGTATTCTACCTAATGAGGAAAAATATCCTCAAAGTAACCATGAGGGTCTGTGTGTCGGTGTATACTGTTCAACAAGCATCTATGTACCACATGTCTTTTCGGTGGCCAGTCCTTCCAAATCCAAATGGATTTTCATATTTCATGTCGGCACACAATGAGATTGAAAGTAAAGAGCCACTTCTGTAGTAAGGAGAAGTGAAAGTGAGTTTTTCTCATTCTTGTTTGTTTCCTTGCTAACATTGCCTGGGAGCATAAATAAGGATGAGGAGGTCTTAAGAAGATTGAACTACATGAAGAAAACTGCCCATGTCTTAACCTTAGCTTTTGATTATTATTGTGGGAGGGGACTCCATTCCTCTATATGCTCTTCTTAATTTTTATGGCATGTGGATTCTTTCAGAGAAAAATGTGGTATCGTTAATGCATGATTGATGACAATAATAGTAATTACAGTAGAATGATATTTAATCCTTAAAGAGTGTCTGATATATATTGTTTTCAAGCAGAAATCAATGGAGCAGGTTGTAAATCTATACTGCACAGCTTTTCTTAGGAACTTTATCAGACCCTGTCTTTCCTTCACTCAAGCAATTTCTCTGGCAAGAAGGCATTGAACTGAATTTTGTAGCTTCAGGGGCCACATCTGTGAGATGCTCATGATGTATTTTGTAAGTACCCTGCAGGGTCATCTAAGAATATACAGGCCCTACTTAGAACTGGCAAGGCCATAGAAATACCATTCCCCTTCCTGCAAAGATTCTTCAAGAAGCTCTTCTGGTAAGTCATTGAGTTCATGGAACAAGAACCACAGTGGCTTGTGTATAGAACAAAGTAACAAGACCATAACACCTTCCAAATTATTTGAAAACAGAGTACTTTCTGATATCATTCCTGCCTACTCAGCCAGAAGTACTGAGAGCCAATTATGATATGTTCAGAGCTGTGGGCATGAAAGATGAAGAGCACTATAAATGGAAGTGCTCAAGCTGTTCCCGTGTTTTAATGGGAGCTTGTGCATGCCATTTAGTGGGTTTTCAAGTTTTGTTTTAAAATTATGTTAAAATCTTTTCAGTAATGCAAAACAGGTGGCTCTATATTTGTATAAATGAGTCAAAATAAATTCCCTCTTAATGATTCCTATTTGGCCTGTGATAACAATATGTAATTGCACAGCAGCTAAGGAAGTGGTTTGCTTAATTTCCTGGTAAGTATTATCCTAATGCCAGGATTAACTGTTCTTCAGTTCCTAATGTGCCCCTTGCACTGTTGAGCAGTACTGGGCTGTCTTACACCCCAGGGATAATAGTGGCTTTTAAAAGGTGTTGTGAAAGTGTTGCCATAAAATAGAGTGAAAAGTTTAGACTTCACTTATGAGTCAGGACTCAGCTTCCAAACAGTTTTTTTTTTTTAAAAAAAAATATGTTTTATAGTCTAAAAATATCTTCTCTTTTGTGAGTTTTTCTATTTTTCCCCTTTGGTTTTCCTGTCCAGCTTTGAGTTATTTGAAAGAAGTTTTTTGATAAAGTGGACAGGGCGGGGTGAGGGAATAATGCCATGTCTCTCACTATCTGTCATTTCTCTATTCCTCATTGCTGTCATAGAGAAGAAAACATAAGCCTACTCCAGAGAAAACAGTGAGAAAACATGATACACTAAATTTCTTTTTCAACCCCCAAGATAAATGTAGAAAGGTACTGATGACAGTTGAGCCATAACTAAGACTTTTTTCTGAGAGCTGAAAATCTTTGGCTTGTATATGACTGGAGGGGTCAACATGGACGAAGACAAGATTGGACAATTGGTTTTCTCAACGTGATGCACAGGTAGGACTCAAAAGGGGAAAAAAATCTACACCAGCATGTCACCTGACTTTTATTATCATTGTAAACATTTTTTATATATACACAGAAAAAAGCACTGACTACTAGCTGACTTCAGGACTGTGACAGTCATGAGACATCAGGGATAGATGGGTTATGGGGAAACATGTACAGAAAGATTTTCTATTTGCAAGAAGCTCCCAGATAAAAATGTCAAAGCATAAAAACTAATGGAATCATTGAAAAAAATAGAAATAGTGCACACTGAGGACAGGGAAATTGCACCAGGCTTGATCCCCAGGAGATGAGGTACAGGCAACCGATGTCTCCTGAGAGAGAGAGAGAAATGGTCTTCAGGGACAAGCCTCCTGATGAGTTCTTTAATCTCAGTGTACATAATGTACATCATATACATAAGAGCAACAGTAAATGGGCTCATATATGTGCATGCATGTATATGTATGGGTGCATGCAAGCACATGTGTGTGTATACAGCAGTAATAGTTGTAGAACTCATGAACTTGAGAGTGAACAGGAGTAGACCAAAGAAGTTGAGGGAAAGGAAGGGGTAGAAATGATAGATGCAGTACTCATGTATGAAATGGTCAAAAATGAAATAAAAACAATATTTAATCTAACAGAATATGAACTACTGTGGATGTTTGAGAAAATAAACATCTTTTAGAGTAGTGTTTCTCAGCTTGTGGGTTGTGACCCCTTTGGAGATCAAAAGACTCTTTCATAGGGGTTGCCTAAGACTATGGGAAAACACAGGTATGCAGATTACAATTCACAGCAGAAGCAAAATTACAGATTTGAAATAGCAACAAAAATAATTTTATGATTGTGGGCCATTACAACATGAGGAATTGAATTAAATTGTTGCAGCATTGGAAGGTTGAGAACCATTGTTTTAGATTCTATGAGAGACAAATTAGGGGGTATATGGACTTCCAGGTAAGGTGTTATAAAATAAAGGGGAAAAAACCCCACCAAAACAACATATCCCTATCAAGTTCTCCCACTGCCTGTCTTATTTTCTACTGTGAAATTAATGTTATTTAAAATATTTTAATAATTATTTAGCATCTATAGTTCTGTGTACAGATGTATGTATAGTTCTGTGTACATGCGTTTATCCCCTGTGTGTGTGTGTGTGTGTGTGTGTGTGTGTGTGTGTGTTTGCATGCCTGTGTAGGTATCTCCAGAGACCAGAAGAGAGCATCAGATCACCACTGTGGGGGTTGTGAAAGGAACTCAACTCTACTGTAAGAACAATATTGCTCTTAAACACTGAGCTATTTTTCCAACACCCTTAATGTTGGTTTAAAGCAAAGTGTGGCATTCCTGAAAACATGTAATAATTTGGTGCCATCTAGTTGAAATACCTTTAAAACCAATTATCTTTGATCATAGTGAATCAGGCACTCTAATGAATCTAAATATTTTTATAGCCAAAGCATGAAGCATTATTTGTATGCTTTACAAAAAGAATGCTATGATCTATCAGGAACAATAAATTTGATGCAAGTGATATTACTCAAAAATTACCCTTTCCCTTCAGGGATTCCTTTCAATAAATTTCTATGAATTAGTTAAGCTGTATATTTTATAGTTTTTTTCTTTATTTGTTTGCAAAGCACACATTTTGTTTTTAATTCATATGCTCATAGGAAGATTCCTAAGATAAATACAGTATGAACCTAAGAATCCTCAGCACTTAATCTCTGTCTAAATCTCCATTTATCCTCCAAAGTATATGCATGCTCTAACTCCATGAAATAAGTCTGTATAATAAGTATGACCACCTTGTTATACAGCAAACATTATGTCTTTCATATCTATCATAGCTGTGGGGCCATATTGATGATCAGAAATTCATTACTGTGGATTGAAAAATATTGAATACTTTTCTAGAGCCTTCATGTAAATGGAAGTAAGGAATCAATATTTTTTTTAAAAAATGTGTTTGTTAAAGGAAGTATAATAGGTGTTTAATTCTTTTTTTTTAATTAGGTATTTTCCTTGTTTACATTTTCAATGCTATCCCAAAGGTCACCCATACCCACCCCCCCCAATCCCCTACCCACCCACTCCCCCTTTTTGGCCCTGGCATTCCCCTGTACTGGGGCATATAAAGTTTGCAAGTCCAATGGGCCTCTCTTTGCAGTGATGGCCGACTAGGCCATCTTTTGATACATATGCAGCTAAAGACAAGAGCTCTCGGGTACTGGTTAGTTCATATTGTTGTTCCACCTATAGGGTTGCAGTTCCCTTTAGCTCCTTGGGTAATTTCTGTAGCTCCTCCATTGGGGGCCGTGTGACCCATCCAATAGCTGACTGTGATCATCCACTTCTGTGTTTGCTAGGCCCCGGCATAGTCTCATAAGAGAGAACTATATCTGGGTCCTTTCAGCAAAATCTTGCTAGTGTATGCAATGTTGTTAGCATTTGGAAGCTGATTATGGGATGAATCCCTGCATATGGCAATCACTAGATGGTCCATCCTTTCGTCACAGCTCCAAATTTTGTCTCTGTAACTCCTTCCATGGGTGTTTTGTTCCCATTTCTAAGAAAGGGCAAAGTGTCCACACTTTGGTCTTTGTTCTTCTTGAATTTCATGCGTTTGGCAAGTTGTATCTTATATCTTGGGTATCCTAAGTTTCTGGGCTAATATCCACTTATCAGTGAGTACATATTGTGCGAGTTCCTTTGTGATTGGGTTACTTCACTCAGGATGATACCCTCCAGGTCCATCCATTTGCCTAGGAATTTCATAAATTCATTTTTTTAAATAGCTGAGTAGTATTCCATTGTGTAAATGTACCACATTTTCTGTATCCATTCCTCTGTTGAGGGGCATCTGGGTTCTTTCCAGCTTCTGGCTATTATAAACAAGGCTGCTATGAACATAGTGGAGCATGTGTTCTTCTTACCGGTTAGGACATCTTCTGGATATATGCCCAGGAGAGGTATTGCGGGATCCTCCGGTAGTACTATGTCCAATTTTCTGAGGAACTGCCAGACTGATTTCCAGAGTGGTTGTACAAGCTTGCAATCCCACCAACAATGGAGGAGTGTTCCCCATTCTCCACATCCTCGCCAGCATCTGCTGTCACCTGAGTTTTTGATCTTAGCCATTCTGACTGGAGTTAAGTGGAATCTCAGTGTTGTTTTGATTTGCATTTCCCTGATGATTAAAGATGTTGAACATTTTTTCAGGTGCTTCTCTGCCATTCAGTATTCCTCAGGTGAGAATTCTTTGTTCAGCTCTGAGCCCCATTTTTTAATGGGGTTATTTGATTTTCTGGAGTCCACCTTCTTGAGTTCTTTATATATATCGGATATTAGTCCCCTATCCGATTTGGGATAGGTAAAGACCCTTTCCCAATCTGTTGGTGGCCTTTTTGTCTTATTGACGGTGTCTTTTGCTTTGCAGAAGCTTTGCAATTTTATGAGGTCCCATTTATCGATTCTTGATCTTACAGCACAAGCCATTGCTGTTCTATTCAGGAATTTTTCCCCTGTACCCATATCTTCGAGG
This sequence comes from Mus musculus, assembly GCF_000001635.26. Lineage (NCBI taxonomy): Eukaryota > Metazoa > Chordata > Mammalia > Rodentia > Muridae > Mus > Mus musculus. The sequence continues at coordinate 108,700 of NT_187020.1, forward strand.
CTTTTCCCTACTTTCTCCTCTATAAGTTTCAGTGTCTCTGGTTTTATGTGGAGTTCCTTGATGCACTTAGATTTTACCTTAGTACAAGGAGATAGGAATGGATCAATTCACGTTCTTCTACATGATAACCACCAGTTGTGCCAGCACTATTTGTTGAAAATGCTGTCTTTCTTCCACTGGATGGTTTTAGCTCCCTTGTGGAAGATCAAGTGACCATATGTGTGTGGGTTCATCTCTGGGTTTTCAATTCTGTTCCATTGGTCTACTTGTCTGTCACTATACCAGTACCATGCACTTTTGATCACAATTGCTCTGTAGTACAGTTTTAGGTCCGGCATGGTGATTCCACCAGAGGTTCTTTTATCCTTGAGAAGAGTTTTTGCTATCCTCGGTTTTTTGTTATTCCAGATGAATCTGCCGATTGCCCTTTCTAATTCGTTGAAGAATTGAGTTGGAATTTTGACGGGGATTGCATTGAATCTGTAGATTGCTTTTGGCAAGATAGCCATTTTTACAATGTTGATCCTGCCAATCAATGAGCAAGGGAGATCTTTCCATCTTCTGAGATCTTCTTTAATTTCTTTCTTTAGAGACTTGAAGTTCTTATCATACAGATCTTTCACTTCCTTAGTTAGAGGCACGCCAAGGTATTTTATATTATTTGTGACTATTGAGAAGGGTGTTGTTTCCCTAATTTCTTTCTCAGCCTGTTTATCCTTTGTGTACAGAAAGGCCATTGACTTGTTTGAGTTAATTTTATATCCAGCTACTTCATTGAAGCTGTTTATCAGGCTTAGGAGTTCTCTGGTGGAATTTTTAGGGTCACTTATATATACTATCATATCATCTGCAAAAAGTGATATTTTGACTTCTTCCTTTCCAATTTGTATCCCCTTGATCTCCTTTTGTTGTCTAATTGCTCTGGCTAGGACTTTAATTCTATTATATTAATATTCCTATTAGAAAATAAATTAGAAGAAAAAGATTCCAAAGCCCTGAGGGGTTGAGGTGGCTGCTGCTCCTCCTGCAGTTGGTGGTTCCTGCTGGTGGTTGCTGTTTGCTGTTTGCTGGTTGGAGATATCCTGACAATAAATATTGGATTTTCCCCAAGGAACTCGACATCAGCAGAATTATATAGTTAGATAGATAGGATAGAAGTTATATGTAATTTCTAAATGAAGAAAAAGCAAGGTTGTAGTTCTTCTTAATATGATTTACCTACTCTACATACAACCAAAGTCTTTCAGGGAATGTTTGTTCTTTTAATATCTCATATCTTAAATCTGATAATATAGGTTTAACAGCACACAAATCCTGATACTATCTCAATCAATGTTATAATGCATGGTAAAGAAATAAGTAAAGACAGACAACACACACACACAAACACACATACACACACACATATATATGTGTGTGTGTGTGTATATATATTTGAATAAATGTATTCTATTTATGAATAAATTATATATTATGACTATATAACATACTATATATTATGAATAAATGTATTCTTAACAAAATATGGAAGAAATACTCAACAATGATTACATCTTTATTTTTTTACCTAGTCATAGATCCATAGCATTATTTACAGTTACATTCTTCTTCCTTTTTGTCAAGAAGGCACCTCAGTAAGTGTTGTTTCCTTATGTGGAAAAGTGACCAATTCCTTTATTCCTGGGTGGCTTTGGGCATTTTCATCTATCCTAAATTATTTTGGTGTAGTTTCCTTGATCTTAATTTGTAACCATACTTTTTGCTTACTTTATTGGGTTATTATATCTAGCACTCTTCCCTTCCCCAATCCCTTCCAACACCCCAACACTAGGTAGTTGAGAAAAAATGGGTAGAGGTGAAAAGATGTGTAGATGTCTTTAGACTACTATCTGCTCATTAGGAATGTCTAGTTCCTTGAGGCAAGTCCAGTGTTCTTCTTCAGGATATCTCCAACAAGCAACAAGCAATCTAGCATTTACACGAGGCATACCTAGTTACCTCCACTGTGAAGAATGGTTTCAATTCTACCTGGTAATCTAAGCCAATAACCCCTCCTAACAGTAATTCCTTTCTGAATCTGTTCACTCAAAGGAACTATGTGTCTAAGGTGGTCAGGGGGAAATTTTGGCTTTCAGTGAAAAGGAATGCTTGTCCCATCTGGCAGAAGCATGGATCCCTCTAGAACCAAGACTTCCAAGCCAGGTAAACACAAAGTTGCAGGAACAGGAAGCAAAGTTGTATTAGTGAATCACTAGAAAAGATAGTTAATGGTACTATTCCCATTTGCAAACTTGGACTTCTATACTGAATAAATCCTGGACATAGGTGAAAGTCTGAGAGGTAGACTCAAGGGTATCAGCCTTCTCAAGACCCCTTCCCAATTTATATCATGTATTGTTGTTGGTTGGCATTGAAACTGTCTTCAAAGGCCATCCTACAATTCTATTAAGCTAGCTACTTCATGATGATAGAGAACATGGTAAAACCAGTCAAGTCCATTAGTATGACCCATTGAAAGCCATCTGTGGCTATGAAGTGAGTTTCTTGGTCAGAAACAATGCTGTGTAGAATACTGTGATTGGAGATAAGCTATTTTATAAGTCAGTGGGTGATAGATTTTGAAAAAGCATGTGCATGGAAATCAAATGCACACATCAGCTAAGTATATTACAATAAGGGCAAAGTATTTGTAATTCCCAATGAAAGGAAACCAATGAAATCAAGCTGCTTCCAGGCCACTAGCTGTTTATCCTGGAAAGCAGTGCCATATTAAGGGCTCCTCATTTGTCTGGTGGCAATTTGTCATTCATCCATAACTGTAGCCAAGTTAGCCTTTGTGAGTGGAAGTCTATAATACTGAGTCTATTTATAAATTCCATCATTGCTACCATGGTGGTCTTTTCATGGGCCTATTGGGCAATGGCAGGCATAGCTATAGGGAAAGAAGTTGATGATTCTCTACAGAATAGGTTATCCCACTACTTAATTATTGAAGTCCATTTCCTTTGATGTCATTTTTGGTGATAATTTACACAGGTATCTTTTATTTTTTTCTGTTTGGAGAGAGCTACCCACATACTCTCAGATAGAGCTAGCAGTAGACCTAGATATCATCTAAATGATGTTATTATAGACATGCGTAATATAAGATTTGAGGTCAGGGAAGGTTTTGCAAAGATTTCAAAGGAATCTCTGAGAGGTCAGGACTTACATATGAGAGCCATATTCCCTACTGAATATCTCTAAGAAGGTGATACATGAATATGTGAGATTAAAGCTTACATTACATTGGCAATGTCAGGAACATAGACTATCTAAAGAGGAAAGCCACAGGACAATGAATAGAGCCAGGCTAGAGGGAAAATTACACAGGCTGTAAGTGTCAAGGCCACAGTGAAGGGCTGCACAGCTTTTTGGAACTCTCATCATAACATCACATGGTCTGGATGCTGGACATGTGGTTATAAGATTTAATGCATGCCATGTTTTCTATGCTCTTGCTTAGATCTGGTATCTATTTTGTATTCTCCTATCCTTACTTTGGAAATTGAAATGTTTATTTTATTCCATTGTATATATAAAATATGTAACTTATATGTTTTATTTTTGCAGGGATCATAGCTAGAAATTTGCCTTGAATTTCAGAACAAAATTTGAATTAAGGTTTTAAATAATGATGGAAATTTAAAAACGATACAGTCTTTGAATCTAGATTGAATGTGTCTGTATTGTTAGATGTGCTTTTAGAGGTCAGAGTAGAAAACCATGATTTACAATAACGTTTGTTTATATGTCAAGTTGATGGTGGATGGTTCTATGATTGATAATTTTGACTGTCAACTTCATTGAATTACAAAACACAAAGGAGGTCGAGCATGGTGGTATGCTCCTATAATTTTAGCACTTGAGAAGCGCTAGTAGGAAGACAAGAGTTCACAGTTATCCTCTGCTACTTAAAATATTTGAGGCAATCTTGAACTATGTATGACCCTGTCTCAAACAAACAAAATAAATAACGTAGGATTGATTGAATTAAGAACAATCTAGGGAATTAATGATCTTACCTCTGAATGTACCTTCCATGCAGTATTTAGCAATAGGTCATTGAAGCTCTGATTTAATTAACATATTATTTATTTAATAGATTTATAATATAATGACTTTTAGAGATGTGGTAAAGATGAAAGTACAAGTTACTTGAATAAGGTTGTTTTGTTTGGTTGGTTGGTTTTTTTTTTTTTTTTTTTGGTTTTTTAAAATCATGTTGCTTCTTTGTGTAACTTTAGTTTAGAGGAGTCTTGCCTCCTTTATGGGTCTTAATAAACACCTACATAAGTGTGAGACATTCAGTCATATACACAGACAGATAGACAGACAGACATACACATACATAAAAGTAGTAAAAATAAATCTTTAAAAAGATTTTTAACTTGGTGTGGTAATATAGAATTGTAATTCCAGGGCTAAGAATGTCAAAACAAGAGGATTGGCTGTTCTTTTTTTTTTCTTTTTCCATTTTTTATTAGGTATTTAGCTCATTTACATTTCCAATGCTATACCAACAGTCCCCCATACCCACCCACCCCCACTCCCCTACCCACCCACTCGCCTTTTTGGCCCTGGCGTTCCCCTGTACTGGGGCATATAAAGTTTGCAAGTCCAATGGGCCTCTCTTTCGAGTCCGACTAGGCCATCTTTTGATACATATGCAGCTAGAGTCAAGAGCTCCGGGGTACTGGTTAGTTCATAATGTTGTTCCACCTATAGGGTTGCAGATCCCTTTAGCTCCTTGGGTACTTTCTCTAGCTCCTCCATTGGGAGCCCTGTGATCCATCCATTAGCTGACTGTGAGCATCAACTTCTGTGTTTGCTAGGCCCTGGCATAGTCTCACAAGAGACAGCTATATCTGGGTCCTTTCAGTAAAATCTTGCTAGTGTATGCAATGGTGTCAGCGTTTGGATGCTGATTATGGGGTGGATCCCTGGATATGGCAGTCTCTACATGGTCCATCCTTTCATCTCAGCTCCAAACTTTGTCTCTGTAACTCCTTCCATGGGTGTTTTGTTCCCACTTCTAAGGAGGGGCATAGTGTCCACACTTCAGTCTTCATTTTTCTTGAGTTTCATGTGTTTAGGAAATTGTATCTTATATCTTGGGTATCCTAGATTTTGGGCTAATATCCACTTATCAGTGAGTACATATTGTGTGAGTTCCTTTGTGAATGTGTTACCTCACTCAGGATGATGCCCTCCAGGTCAATCCATTTGGCTAGGAATTTCATAAATTCATTCTTTTTAATAGCTGAGTAGTACTCCATTGTGTAGATGTACCACATTTTCTGTATCCATTCCTCTGTTGAGGGGCATCTGGGTTCTTTCCAGCTTCTGGCTATTGTGGGGAGCCGCCCTCACATTCGCCGTTACAAGATGGCGCTGACATCCTGTGTTCTAAGTGGTAAACAAATAATCTGCGCATGTGCCAAGGGTAGTTCTCCACTCCATGTGCTCTGCCTTCCCCCTGACTACAACTCGGCCGATGGGCTGCAGCCAATCAGGGAGTGACACGTCCTAGGCGGAGGATAATTCTCCTTAAAAGGGACGGGGTTTCGCCATTCTCTCTCTTGCTCCTGAAGATGTAAGCAATAAAGCTTTTGCCACAGAACATTCCGGTTTGTTGCGTCTTTCCTGGCCGGTCGCGAGAACGCGTGTAAGAGGCTATTATAAATAAGGCTGCTATGAGCATAGTGGAGCATGTGTCCTTCTTACCAGTTGGGGCATCTCCTGGATATATGCCCAGGAGAGGTATTGCTGGATCCTCTGGTAGTACTATGTCCAATTTTCTGGGGAACCGCCAGACTGATCTCCAGAGTGGTTGTACAAGCCTGCAATCCCACCAACAATGGAGGAGTGTTCCTCTTTCTCCACATCCACACCAGCATCTGCTGTCACCTGAATTTTTGATCTTAGCCATTCTGACTGGTGTGAGGTGGAATCTCAGGGTTGTTTTGATTTGCATTTCCCTGATGATTAAGGATGTTGAACATTTTTTCAGGTGCTTCTCTGCCATTCAGTATTCCTCAGTTGAGAATTCTTTGCTCAGTTCTGAGCCCCATTTTTTAATGGGGTTATTTGATTTTGTGAAGTTCACCTTCTTGAGTTCTTTATATATGTTGGATATTAGTCCCCTATCTGATTTAGGATAGGTAAAGACCCTTTCCCAATCTTTTGGTGGCCTTTTTGTCTTATTGACGGTGTCTTTTGCCTTGCAGAAACTTTGGAGTTTCATTAGGTCCCATTTGTCAATTCTCTATCTTACAGCACAAGCCATTGCTGTTCTATTCAGGAATTTTTCCCCTGTGCCCATATCTTCAAGGCTTTTCCCCACTTTCTCCTCTATAAGTTTCAGTGTCTCTGGTTTTATGTGAAGTTCCTTGATCCACTTAGATTTGACCTTAGTACAAGGAGATAAGTATGGATCGATTCGCATTCTTCTACATGATAACAACCAGTTGTGCCAGCACCAATTGTTGAAAATGCTGTCTTTCTTCCACTGGATGGTTTTAGCTCCCTTGTCGAAGATCAAGTGACCATAGGTGTGTGGGTTCATTTCTGGGTCTTCAATTCTATTCCATTGGTCTACTTGTCTGTCTCTATACCAGTACCATGCAGTTTTTATCACAATTGCTCTGTAGTAAAGCTTTAGGTCAGGCATGGTGATTCCACCAGAGGTTCTTTTATCCTTGAGAAGAGTTTTTGCTATCCTCGGTTTTTTGTTATTCCAGATGAATTTGCAAATTGCTCCTTCTAATTCGTTGAAGAATTGAGTTGGAATTTTGATGAGGATTGAATTGAATCTGTAGATTGCTTTTGGCAAGATAGCCAAGTTTACAATGTTGATCCTGCCAATCAATGAGCATGGGAGATCTTTCCATCTTCTGAGAACTTCTTTAATTTCTTTCTTCAGAGACTTGAAGTTTTTATCATACAGATCTTTCACTTCCTTAGTTAGAGTCACGCCGAGATATTTTATATTATTTGTGACTATTGAGAAGGGTGTTGTTTCCCTAATTTCTTTCTCAGCCTGTTTATTCTTTGTATAGAGAAAGGCCATTGACTTTTTTGAGTTTATTTTATATCCAGCTACTTCACCGAAGCTGTTTATCAGGTTTAGGAGTTCTCTGGTGGAATTTTTAGGGTCACGTATATATACTATCATATCATCTGCAAAAAGTGATATTTTGACTTCCTCTTTTCCAATTTGTATCCCCTTGATCTCCTTTTGTTGTCGAATTGTTCTGGCTAATACTTCAAGTACTTGTTGAAAAGGTAGGGAGAAAGTGGGCAGCCTTGTCTAGTCCCTGATTTTAGTGAGATTGCTTCCAGCTTCTCTCCATTTACTTTGATGTTGGCTCACAGTCAGCTATTGGATGGATCACAGGGCCCCCAATGGAGGAGCTAGAGAAAGTAACCAAGGAGCTAAAGAGATCAGCAACCCTGTAGGTGCAACAACATTATGAACTAACCAGTACTCCGGAGCTCTTGACTCTAGCTGCATATGTATCAAAAGATGGCCTAGTAAGCCATCACTGTAAAGAGAGGCTCATTGGACACGCAAACTTTATATGCCCCAGTACGGGGGAACACCAGGGCCACAACGTGGGAATGGGTGGGTACTGGAGTCGGGGGGAGGGTATGGTGGACTTTTGGGATAGCATTGGAAATGTAATTGAGGAAAATACGTAATAAAAAAAAATAAGAAAGAAAGAAAGAGACTAGATGGCGAGAAAAGAATGAGGCCAAGACAAATTTTTCTCTGATCAAGGCCTGTGAGTTTACTAAGAGTCTGTGCTTATAAAGGGAGGAGGCCCATCCCTGGCCAATCTATTCTTGGTGCCTGGAGCCAGCCTGTACGTGACCTGCAGGATAGGATGTGTCTCTGGAATGGCTCAAGTGTCTCTCAGCAGGTAGCAGAGTCTCAGAGAATAGCAGCAGAGCAGTGGTAGTTGACATAACAATATAGCCATCTAAGTCAGAAGGCTACAACCCAGGTGATCTCATATTCAGTGGCAGCAAAGTCTGAATCAGCCTGCTTCAAGGCTGAGGGAGGCTACAAGAAGGGAGGTTAATCACTTAAGTAACCTTATTAAAAATAAGTTTTGCAAAATATAAGCCAAAAGAGACAGGATTGCAGAGCAACACTCTTATGTGTTGGGAACTATTTCTACCCTGTTTTGTCTCACATCTCTCTTCTCTCTGAATTCTTGTCACCAGAGATGGAGCAACAGCCACATGACATAACTGCCATCACTATCTCTCAAGTGTGTAGAGTCAAGCAACCATGGGCTGAGGCTTCTGAAGCTATAATCCCCAGTAAGTCCTTTCTTCTTTATGTTGTTTCCATTGGCAATTGGTCACAGTGATGAGGAGAGAAACTAATAGATTCCTGTTTATAATAATGAAGACATGGAGTTATTTAGGCCTTACCATTAGTAATCAGTTACTTCTTCATTATGTTATCACCTTCTTTTCAGGCTATGCACCTGAGATGTTCTCAACAAGATTATTACACATTAATTTTCTGTGAGCAATGTCTATGAAAATATGTCTTACAACCATGCAACGATGGGCACAATGTCACAAAATGTTTGGAACAATACCAACTTTGTCTATGATGGTGAACATCTGTCTAAGTGCTCATGAACATCCATGTAAGTGCTTATGTTCTTACCTTTGAATCAGAGGGTGTCCAAGTTTAGAATGTGTCTCTTAATTATGGCACAATTTCTCTCCAGTAAAGAAGCAGCAACCATTTTCCCAAAGACTAACAAAGAAGGAAAGCTGTGTGGTAGTTTATTTCAACTTAGATGTCTCAATTGAGTACTATAATGGTGAGTTTATCTACACTACTTTGGCTTCCCACAGGTCAAATGCACACACACACCCAGGAGCCATTTGGACTAAAGAATGGAACACACACACACACACACACACACACACACACACCAGTGAATTTTAAAATGTTTTGGATACCTCAAAGGATGGGTACTCCTAAAGGTTTCCCTGTTACCCCAGGCCCAATCGGGTAAATAACTAGTGTCCACTCACCCAAATTCTCACATGGCTGATTGGCTTTCTCTTCTGCAGCTCCTACATCCCTGAGTCATGGCAAGTCTCTGTCTCTCTTCCTCTCTCCTGCATTCTAGCCCAAGGAAATCTAAGGGTCCCAACCTGGCTCCATTGGCCTCTGGCATCTTTATTGATTGATCAAAAACCAATTGGGGACCCACAGATTTCTGATTAAATCAAAGCATTAATAACAACCCCCATAGGCTCAGGATCATGGGTTTGGTCTGTGATGGATGCACTCAGTTGAATAGCTGACAATATTGAGATATACAAGGGAAAAGTAATGTATGCAATGGAAGGAGAGATATATGTGGTTTGGGAAAAGACATTTATGCATGCCAGTGAAAATTTTAAGACACAGGATCTCATTTGACAAATACAGACTTGGATATACAATGAACATTAGTTTATAATGAAGACATGAGTCAATTTTCAAATTTCTTAAGAATATGGCAATATATATGCTGCAAAATTCAGATGAGAAAATGTGATATTCTTATTAATTAATGTCCTCCATGCAATAACGTTTTGGACAATATTTCTTAGTTGCAGACATTGAATGGCTTTGTATCAGCCAATGATTTCATATTATTACTTTCCTGTGGAAAGGCAGAATGATTGTCTGTCTCTACCATGGCCGTTCTGTGTTGTTCAGGTCAAATCTCATTTTACATTTCCACATTTGATTTCAAAGGACATATATCACGTTGTAGCACTAGCAATTTAAGTTTATCTCTGACTAGTTTACCAATAAATGAGACTCAGACTATGGTTAGTTTATTTGTCTTTGACAATTACAGGAGGGCCTCCTCTAGTCAACTATTCTAACAGCTAACCTGATGACCTCCCCAGCAGTGTACCCCAGACACATGCTATTTCTCTTAACCATGTGCTCATGGTTCCTCTCCCTTCGTGGCAGTTTTCTCCTCTCTTTCATTCTTCCTCCTTTTCCCTCTTATCTCTCCTTCTCCAACCAGGTCACTCTAAACTCACCTACCTCTAATCCCTCCAGTAATTGACTGTAGCTAATTTTATTTAACCAATAGTTTTAAATCAAGAAACAAGGTTTACATAAGAAAAGCTTGTAAACACTTGTAGGCTTAGAGTTTTGGGAATAGATTTTAGCATTACAATTCATAGCAACAGACCAAACATCAACATCACTAGGCAAGATGAGCAACCTGTGTCTTAACATGTTCAGGTCTCCAGTTGAGTTAACACAGACAGTGGTTTCCTCCCCCCACCCCCCTTTTTGGAATTTGTGTCACTATATTTGAAAGAAATGGACCACATAACTGGAACCTATCTCACCCAAACTAAATGTAAACAAGAGCCTTCTTTTTCTTTAGCTGATTGTCAGAAAGCATGTGACTACTTCAATTACACAATACAAGCTTTTAGCTACTATCAGATAAAAATATATTAATGGGTCTTATAGAAACATGACATGGGACTTCACTGGTTCTACAACTTTCACGTTGAGTCTTTTAAAAGCTCTACAAATTTGTTCTCAAACTCTGGGACTATGGTTCTGATGGGGACTCTTTGCCAATTCAGAATGACAGTACTGTCTTACAGATGCATCTTCCCTTTGTTTATTCATTTTCATAGTCACAGAAGGAAATTTTATTTTTCACTTCTATCAACATACATTATCAAAAGTGTTGTATTTTATAGAAATGAAAGAACCAGGATATGTTTGGTAGAGGCACAGTATAGTGAAGTGGAACAGGGTGCCTATGTGGGCCCATGGTAACGCATCCCTAAGGTACCAGTTATACGATGGATATAGTATGAAATAGAATTTATTTAGGATATGAGAAGGGGAGTTAAGGGAGTAGAGACAGAGAAAGGTAAAAAGGGAGAGAGAAAGAGAGAGAGAGAGAGAGGAGAGGCTGTCTAGGAACACATGGAAAGAGAGGGGGAAGGGTTGGAGAAAGAAGGGAGAGAGAGGGTAAGAGAGTAAGAGTATAAGAGAGTGAGAGAGCAAGAAAGTAAAAGAGAGAGGAGGGGGCAAACAGATCTTTTATAGTGAGTCATGCATACTTGGATGTTGCCAGGTAACTGTGGGGCAGAGCCTAGAGTGAATGCTAATATTCCTCTGTTTCGGTTTAATTAAAAAAATTAAAAACTAAAAAGAGGCGATGGTAAAGCAGGAATAGGGTCACCGTGATCTTTACCTACTTCCTGCTGGCTTGGTATGATATGTCTCTGGGAAACCTAAGAAATTGAGGATGGAGATTTTGGTCCTGTCTTAGGAGACTTGTCTATTTTCTTGTTATCCAGGGTCTATGGAACCATCTGTGGATAAGAATGAGCAGGTCCAGTAGAAGTATCTGTGTCTGTGAGAGTAGATTGGAGTATCTGTGTGTTGCTTCTCTGGAACTGTCCTGGATGTAGATTTTGACTTTGCAAGATGCCGAAACACACACACGCACACACACACACACACACACATTAGAGGGATAAAATAAAGTTAAGTATGTTTGAGAGAAATTTTTTTTTCTAAAGTGTACATTTGAAAGTATAATTGAAACCCTTAGGTCTTGGTGGTCTGGGGTTGGAGGTAAGGGGAGTCCCAATCCCAGGAAGCAGGAAAAAAATCCTACCCTCTGGGATAGGTAGCAAGTGGGAACTTAGGCTATTGATTGGGAGTCTATTTGGTCCAGGAGAGGTAGGTCTGAGTGGGTTTCCTGTAGCTTATATGTTTACAAAAGAGATAAATTTGTTAACAACATGATAATTTTTAAAGATGAGCTTAGGGAAGATAAAACACCTTTGTGGAGTAGAGGAGCAAGAAGGGCTTTTTCCTTCTATCTGGGAGACTGAATATATTACACTTAAAAGACAATTAAAGGAAACTCATAAAATTTGACAACTTTGTAAATATGATAGTTGATCATAGAGTTTAGAATGAGAAATACCTTATGTACACAGTTAAAAGACAACCAAAAGAAACATATTTGAGTATGATAACTGATAGTGTAGATTTAGCATGAGAAACACTTTACATTTATAGTTAAAAGGCAACCAAAGGAAAATACAAGTTCAGTAACTTGTGATTATAAATGTGGATCATATATTGGAATGTTTTATTAGGGTTAGGCTCATTTATAAGAACTCTATTTATTGTCCAAACAGTGGCATAGAAAGGAGAGAAAATATGAAACATTTAATCACTAGAAACTGAGTTTAGATAAGAAAGTAACAGAAGGTGACATCTGTGAGATCTTACATCTGAACTTGTGTATCCTTTACTATGATAAGAGATCTGGTAGTCTTAACAAGTTAACAAATTGACTATTGAGCTAATAAGGTGGTGGATTACTTTGGGGTAAGGAGCTAGAGGTCTGTTTTCTAGCTGTCAATGTAGTCAGAAATCTGGGAAGAATAAATTATAATCTAGGAGTCATGTATTAATTAAAATTACAGAGGTTGGTCTATAGTCCACTACCTAAACAGTTCCCAGGTCCCTTTGGTCTCCATTGCAACTTGGGCAGAGTCAGTCTGTCCGTCAGGCCCAGGAAACTAAAAGATTTTCCTGTGGAGAAGGTACAAGTGAGGAATGACTCACCTTGACTTTGGCAATATGAGACATTTAACTCTCTGAGTATCCTGTTTGTCCACAGTATAGGTCAAGTCTTGGTAGCTGGCAAGGCAATGAAGCACTATTTCTTAGTGGTTATCATACAACATTCCAGGTAGAATCTTGTGCCCATATCTTTTTCAGAGACCTTGGGGATGGGGTGGTAAACTGCTAGGCTTTGGGAATCTCTATCACAACAAGCCCAAATATTTAACATTACATTTAGCAGATTTCTGACAAGATTGAGCGTCAGTACCCGTTAAGCATATCTGAGTTAGACAACTTTTGTTTGTTTAATTACTTGTTCTAGCGTGCATTTAGCAAAAAAGAGAGCACACCATGACTTAATGACATTAACAAAAATAAGGCTAAACATATATTTAGAGCAGTGATCTTTAACTTTTACTGCTTAGAAATCATTATTTACCAAGGCAGGATAGAATAAAAACCTTATCTTAATTGCTGGCTTTGACAGGCTGTACTCTTTTTGATAGGGGACTGCCTATTACAAAGATAGTGCTGAAGCTACAGCCAGTCACATGACTGCCCTTATCTAAGATGTTGCTGAAGCAATAGAATAGCAAAACCTTATCTGCTACAACAAAGATGGTAGATAGTAACAGTACTTCCCCTAGTTTAGATGGCCCTGAGTCACATGTTACACCTTAGAATGAAGCTATAGAAATGTCGTTGTGTATCTTAGAATGGAACAACAGAAGTATGGCAAAGACAAATATTCAGATGAATCTAAGCAGTGTGAGTGGTGAATGGAGTGGCTTGGCATCAGGCAATGGCCATGGGAGTGTACCTGTAGCTTTGCAGAGCAGAGTACTGGGCAGGGAGCAAGAGAGAGGAGCAAGGCAAGAGTGCATGAGAATCAGGGGAGCAGGAACCTGGAGCAGAAAGCAGGGAGCAAGCCTTGAGAGAATGATGGGAAAAGGCTGGATCACTGGTGCATTATAAAAGCACCTCTAAACGACCATGTAGAGTTATTGGTTTGTTGATAATGGGGCCAAATTTAGCCTATGAATTTGAATGCATGGCAGCTGAAGGCATTCTCTTCTGGTCAAGAGCAGGAGTGAAGCTAGAGCTTTTTATGTTTAAGCATCCAGACAATCAGACCAGATCACTAGGTGATCATGTGGTAAACTTGGTAGGTGAGATCTGAGCCAGCTGTGGGGCTCAGATTCAGAGGGAGAATGGTTTATCTAAGCTTAGGATATTTTTCAGCAGCTGGAGAAAACCATTTCCTGGAGAGTGAGAGGGAGAAGGTCACCCAGGGATAGAGGCCCCAGAATGAAGGTCCAATGAGAAGGCCAACTATGACTGTAAATTCCTCCATCCTCAAGGACATCACAGGATGGCTGTGAACTCAGTATCTCTCCCTTGGAACCAGGGAACATTTGTGCTGACCTGTTGGGGGAGGGAGCTCACCAATTTGCTAGTGTTTGGGTAGATAGGTCTAGCGAGTGATGTGATGGCTGCAAAGTCCATGTGGCAGCAGGAGATGTGAACCTGTGAGTTTCTAAATCTGAGTCACTCTGCACTAATGTGTTTTATGAAAAATAAAGACCCATAATATGTTTGGTAGAGGTGCAGTATGGTGAGGTGTAAGTGGGTGCTTCTGTGGGTCCATGCTGAGGCATTTCTTCTCCCTGAGGTACCAGCTATATGACAGATATAGTATGGAATAGAATTTATTTAGGAAATGAGAAGGGGAGTTGAGGAGGGAGTAGAGACAGAGGGAGAGACAGAGATAGAGAGAGACAGAGAGGGAGAGAGACAGAGACAGAGACAGAAACACACATACAGAGAGAGATTGAGAGCAGAGGCCGGCCAGGAACAAGTAGAGAGAGAGAGAGAGAGAGAGAGAGAGAGAGAGAGAGAGAGAGAGAGAGAGAGGAGGGGATTGGAGAGAGAAGGGACAGAGAGGGTAAGAAAGAAATAGGGTAAGAGAGTAAGAGGGAGAGGAGAGGGCAAACAGCCCCTTTTACAGTGAGTCAGACATACCTAGCTATTTCAAGATAACTGTGGGGCAAAGCCTAGAAAGAACGCTAACAAAAGGTATTCTTATTTTCAGCATATTATTTATATAGTAAATTACCTTACAATACCTTTTGAACAGTATTTGTAGTTTTAGTCTTTTGCCCCATGATTAACTAGTAATACCATTTGCATTGATTAATTTGGATAGTTCTAAATGGTGTGAATTATGCTTTAGTTTTTCACATGTTACATAGACACCAGGTAAACATCTCCATGTTTGATGAGTTGTCTTCAACAATGAGGCCTGGTTTTCACATTAGTGAAGAGTGACCTATTGTCTTTGCAATGGCCTGGGTTGTTTGGCGATTTCCATGGATCCCTTTGATGAACAACTCAATTTTACATAATCCACTGCTAGTACTGGAAGCTTCATTTGGAAACAGAGATGGCCAATTGGGTGTTCCATCTCCTTCATTATTTGAAGACTTCACTAGGATTGCTTTTATATATTTTAGGAGGTTTCTAAAGCACTAGGTTTCCATAGCACAGCTCAAATACTTCTCAGTTATAGGCATCTATCCCTGTATTTCTTCCCCTAATCCCATCTTTCTTCCTCATTTGATCCTCCTGTTCTCAGGGTTTTTGTTTTTGTGACGTTTTGATTTTGTGATAGAGTATTTTAATGACTATTACCTGAGGTGATTTAAAAAAAAAAAAAAAAAAAACAGGATCTACTTGTGTCAAGTTCAAAAAAAAGTTTGACACTTTTCAACATTTTCTCTCCACCAATCTCATAAAACTCCACCTTAAATTTAAATAGGTAAACAAAAATTTAATTAAAATGATAACAAAACTAGTTGAATTACCTAGCTTAATTTGAAACATTCTTCATGTAATTTATCCCATATTTACAGAGCAGTGGTGTTTGTTATTGAATCATTCTCAATGAAAACAAATTCAATCAATCCAGAACAAAGTTACATTTGATAAATGAAGATGAATTATAAATCTGTATCATTCTTTCATAGTGCTCCTGTCACTTGTTTTACCAACTACATTGATTTTCAATAAAGTCACAGGTATGCTTGTGAACATGATTTCATTAGTTTCTATATTTATGTTGAGGTTACCATGAACATGTTCTGGTTCATGAAGGACCAAAGGGGCCTGACTTATTCCTTCCCAGTGAAATAATTTTTGTCTACTCAAAACTATTTTCTGTATTTTAGTTTGTTTGTAAGTATAATAGAAATACTTATGTCTGTATCTATACCTGTGCATCTCTCTATACAAAACACAATAATACAGAAACTATGCTTTCACCTTTGACAAGTAGTAACTTTTTTCACCATAATCTCAGTGAAATAATGCACAGCAAGAATCCCCCCAGAACTCTTTAGACACAAAGGGTAGATATCGCCACTGACAACAGACAAAGAGAGAAGTTAATGAGACTATCTTTGTATGAGGGGTAAAGTTGATTGTTTTTACCATCCCCTTATCATTTACCTTGTTATTCAAGTCATTTGAACGAAGCTAAAGATATTTTCCATGATAATTTAAGTATAACTCAAGAAAAGACTGTATTTAGCGAGTCAACACTAAGGCATTACAGGAATATCTTCTGGATTTTTTTTGGGGGGGGGTAGGGGGTGCTGGGGGATAGGAAAGTTTGGCAGGAAGAAATTTACTAGCAAGTATTCTGGTTGTCAGAGAAATGAGGAGTTTTTCAGGAAGTATGGAGGCTTTTAGAATTTCTTCCCTGAAGAAAATTTGTGTGTGTTCTGGGATTCTTGCACTGAAGGCAAAGCAGGATTCTTTGGGCACTTTAAAAGTTATATATGAGCATGGGAGATCTTTCCATCTTCTGAGTTCTTCTTTGATTTCTTTCTTCAGAGACTTGAAGTTCTTGTTATACAGATCTTTCACTTGATTGGTTAGAGTTACACAAAGGTATTTTATATTATTTGTGACTATTGTGAAAGATATTGTTTCCCTTATTTCTTTCTCACCCTTTTATCCTTTGAGTAGAAGAAGGCTACTGCTTTATTTGAATTAATTTTATATTCAGTCACTATACTGAAGTTGTTCATCAGGTTTAGGAGTTCCTCGTGGAATTTTTGGGGTAACTTAATCAAAGAAAATCTCAGAAGATGGAATGATCTCCCATGCTCATGGATTGGCAGGATTACTATAGTAAGCATGACCGTTTTGCCAAAAGCAATCTACAGACTCAATGCAATCCCCATCAAAATTCCTACTCAATTCTTCATAGAGTTAGAAAGAGATTGCAAATTCATTTGTAATAATAAAAAACAAAATAGCAAACACTGTTCTCAACAATAAAAGAAATTCTGGGGGAATCACCATCCCTGACCTCAAGCTGTATTACAGAGGAATAGTGATAAATACTGCATGGTATTGGTACAGAGACAGGCATGTAGATCAGTGGAATAGAATTTAAGACCCAGAAATGAACCCACACACCTATGGTCACTTGATCTTTGACAAAGGAGCTAAAACCATCCAGTGGAAAAAAAAGACAGCATTTTCAATGAATGGTGCTGGTTCAACTGGAGGTCATCATATAGAAGAATGCAGATTGTTCCATTCTTATCTCCTTGTACAAAGCTCAAGTCCAAATTGATCAAGAACCTCCACATAAAACAAGATAGAGTGAAACTAATAAAAGAGAAAGTGGGGAAGAGCCTTGTCCTGGCTAGTTTTGTGTCAACTTGACACAGCTGGAGTTATCACAGAGAAAGGAGTTTCAGTTGAGGAAATGCCTCCATGAGATCCAACTGTAAGGCATTTCCTCAATTAGTGATCAAGGGGGAAAGGCCCCTTGTGGGTGGGACCATCTCTGGCCTGGTAGTCTTGGGTTCTATAAGAGAGCAGGCTGAGTAAGCCAGGAGAAGCAAGCCAGTAAGGAACATCCCTCCATGACCTCTGCATCAGCTCCTGCTTTCTGACTTGCTTAAGTTCCAGTCCTGACTTCCTTGGTGATGAACAGCAGTATGGAAGTGTAAGCCGAATAAACCCTTTCCTCCCCAACTTGCTTCTTGGTCATGATGTTTGTGCAGGAATAGAAACCCTGACTAAGACAAGCCTCAAGCACAGAGGAAATTTTCCTGAACAGAACTCCAATGGCTTATGCTCTAAGATCAAGAATCAACAAACAGGACTTCATAAAATTGCAAATGTTCTGTAAGGCAAAGGACACTGTCAATAGGACAAAGTGGCAACCAACAGTTTGGGGAAAGATCTTTACCAATCTTACATCTTATAGAGAGCTAATATCCAATATCTACAAAGAACTCAAGAAGTTAGACTCCAAAGAGCCCTATTAAAAATGTGGTACAGAGCTAAACAAAGAAATCTCATCTGAGGATATCAAATGGCTGAGAAGCACCTAAAGAAATGGTCATCAGGGAAATGCAAATCAAAACCACCCTGAGATTCTACCTCACAGCAGTCAGAATGGCTAAGTTAAAAAACTCAGGTGATAGTAGATGCTGGCAAGAATGTGAATGTGAGGAACGGATGTGGCCGCGGCCCCAAGATGGCGCCTGGGACTGCTGCCAAGTCTTATGACTGGCACCTGACTTCCTCATATCCCTCAAGATAGCCACGTACCTTGAGCTGTATTGTGCAGATGCACCACGATGTAAGATCGAATGATGTGCCGAATGTAGTCCTGAGCCAATGAATTGTGCCTACATGGACTGGGGTGATGGGGAGTGGATGAGAGGGGATAAAGCGGGAGGGCATTCTTTTTCCTGCACATTGTGAAGTTCCTGAATAAACTGCCTTGAGAAGGACATTGGTTTCATAGCTTCTTTTCTGCTAGTCGGAGATGGTAGCGACATGTGAAGAAAGAGGAACACTCCTCCATTGCTGGTAGGATTGCAAGCTGGTAAAACCACTCTGGAAATCAGTCTGTCAGTTCCTCAGAAATTTGGACATAGTACTACCTGAGAACCCAGCTATACCACTCCTGGGCATATACCCAAATGATGCTCCAACATATAACAAGGACACATGCTCCACTATGTTCATAACAGTCTTACATATAATAGACAGAAGTTGGAAAGCATCCAGATGTTCTTCAACAGAGGAATGGATACAGAAAATGTGGTACATTTAAACAATGGAGTACTACTCAGCTATTAAAAACAATGACTGTATGAAATTCTTAGGCAAATTGATGGAGCTAGATAAATATAATCCTGAGTGAGGTAACCCAGTCACAAAAGAACATACATGTTATGCACTCACTGATAAGTGGATATTAGCCCCAAAGCTCAGAATACCCGAGATACAATTCACAGACTACATGAAGTTCAAGAAGAAGAAAGACCAAAGTGTGGATGCTTCAGTTCTTCTTAGAAGAGAGGAACAAAATACTTAAGGGAGAAAATATGGAGACAAAGTGTGGAGCAGAGACTGAAGGAAAGGCCATCCAGAGACTTCCCCGCATGGTGACCCATCCCTTATCCAGACACCAAACCCAGATACTATGGCAGATGCCAAGAATTGCTTGCTGATAGGAGCCTGATATAGCTGTCTCCTGAGAGGCTTTGCCAGAGCCTGACAAATACTGAGGCAGATGCTCACAGCCAATCATTGGACCGAGCATGCAGACCCCAATGGAGGAGTTAGAGAAAGGACTGAAGGAGCTGAAGGGTTTTGCAACACATAAGAACAACAACAATATCAACCAACCAGACAGCCCCCCCCCCAGAGATCCCAGTGACTAAACCACCAACCAAAGAGTACAAATGGAGGAACCCATGGCTCCAGC
This sequence comes from Mus musculus, assembly GCF_000001635.26. Taxonomy (NCBI): domain Eukaryota; kingdom Metazoa; phylum Chordata; class Mammalia; order Rodentia; family Muridae; genus Mus; species Mus musculus. The sequence goes on from NT_187020.1 coordinate 128,202, forward strand.
TGCATAAGTAGCAGAGAATAGCCTTATTGGACAGCAATGGGAGGAGAGGCTCTTGGTCCTGTGAAGGCTGGATGCCCCAGTGTAGGGGAATGCCAGGGCGAGGAGGCAGGAATGTGTGGGTGGGTTGGGGAGCACACTCATAGAAGCAGGTGGAGGGAGGATGGAATATGGGGTTTCAGGAGGGGAAACCAGGAAAGAGGATAACATTTGAAATGTAAATAAATAAAATATCCTAAATATGTTAGATATGAAAAACACGGTTTTCCACTTCCAGATAATAAAGGGGGAGAGCCACCACACATTTGTTATTTAAGACAACACTGGGTTTAAAGTTCAGTAGATGTTTAAGAAGAACCCATATCATATGTTAGTAGACATTTTGGGTGAATGTATTGTATAGCACTAACAAAAGTGTACCATAATTTCCTGATAATGTATCATTATATCCTTCGTATATTCTGGGGATGTCCACAAATTCCATGAGTGTTACAAGAGATCATGTGCACATAACAACAAAGAATGCACTGTGTACCTATCGTTGTACCCGTATAAAATGAGTGTTGAGGCAAAACTTGAGATGATAAAAGTACCAATAGTTTGAATGTTATTTTTAAATATAATGTTTTAATAGGAAAACATGAAATACTGTTATTGGTGAGGAAAAATTAGATGAGTGAAAATTAGTAAGAACTATACAAATAATGTGTTATTGAGATGATGGCCAGATGAAAATTCTCTTTGACAATGAGTAAAACAAGATCAAAATAAAGGAAAACTGAGGAAAAAAATGAAGTATGTGTATCCCCAAAAGAATTAGTCACAAAAGAATGTATAACATGGCGGCCCTAACAATTAAATGAAGTGTGTGTGTCTCCCCCAAGGGAGCCAGTATAGTGAAGCAAAGAGTCTTGGGCTAGTGTACAGCTCTGATGATCACTTCTGTAGTTTGTGGCTTATGTTACATAAGGTGGAACTGGGAACAGCATCTGTCCATGTTCTCATGCTGATTTGACGGATCCTTTGTTTTAATTTATAGTTTTTATGTCAACTATGGAGCTATGCTTGAATCATCATTGCTACTGATGTCCACTTGACATTTTGAAGATTTTCATTGAGAATTTTTAAGGCTTTGTAGAGACTAGTCTACTCTGAAGAGTGTATGTCCATCTTCAGATTCTGTTTGGAAATCCATTAATCTCCAGATGAGTTGTACTACTTAGCATATAGAATAGGTGCAAGACACATCGTCTTGGTCATCAACTCAAGGTTGCACATGAAGTTGGGAGGAAAAAGTAGACAGGAAATAGGGATGAAAGTAGAGGGAAGGGAATAGGGGGTGAGTTTTGTCAAAATATATATTCATGAATAAAATTTTAAAACAATAAGTAACAGAGTAGATCACATGTTTTCTGTTCTCTGCCTTTGGATTACCTTCCCCCTTGCCTGGTTGTGCCTCAGTGGAAATCGTTGTACCTATACCTACTGGAACTAAATGCTCCAGGGTGATGTGATAGCCAAGAGGGCTCCATTTCTTTGAGTAGAATGTATGGGGACAATGGGAGGAAGGTTTGTAAGGGTGAAATTGGGAAAAGAGGTGATAGGAGGCTGTGATAGGATATAAAGTGAATTAAAAAAAAAGTAAAAGTAAAATAAAAGTATATATAAAAGAAAAGCCCTGAAAAGTTGAACAAATATCTTTAGGACCATGTTAAATATTGAGAAGTGATGTGTCCACAGACTTAATTTCAAGGTACTTCTGAGCCAATGGTCTTAAATTTTGGTTCTTGTAATCGGGGTAATATTAAAAGTCAGCAGGCAAAAGCATTCTTTTTCAATGTTTTGAAGTTTAATATTTAGCTTTTATTTAAAATTTAAGTTTCCAGTGTCAAAGTTTCCACGTGTCTTCCTTTCAACAGAGCTGTTGATTGTATCTACAAACAGGTAGAGGATTTTGACTTATCTAAGATATGTAGAGAACCAGGGAGAGGGTTCAGTGGGTAAAGCTTTTGCCACACAAGCTTGATGACATGAATTCAGATTCCTAGGATTCATATAAAATCTGAATTTCTAGAGCAGATATCTGTCATTCCAGTAGGTTAATGTGGGGAAGTGGGAGGCAGGGACCTGATAGACTCCATAAGCTCACAGGCTAGCTAGCCTAATTCATTCAGTGGCAAAGAGACCCTACCCCTAACAAGGTGAAATGCAAGAACTGACAGACATATACCCAAAGGTTGTCCTGTGACCTCTACACACACACACACACACACACACACACAAACACACACACACACACACAAGCATCCTCACATATCACCAAGCACACAAGTAAAAGATATGCTGGACTTTATATATATATATTGTTTACTCAGGTGCATTTACAAATTTGTTCTATGAGCTTTTAAATAGTCACAAAGGACTGTACCTGAAAAAGACTGTAAAAGAAATGTCTAGAAAACGATAGAGAAACAAATGTTCTTTAGCTCAAAGTGGGTCATTGCCATTGACCATCTAACTTTGCTTTACATAACACAAAGCAAATTATGCCTTGTCTGCAGAGTCTGACAAAATAGCCAACTATAAGAGTTCACTATTTTTGTTTCATTTCAATAGCTCTCCCTATTTCTTTTGTTCTATTTATTCATTCTGTTAATTCTAGAGTAATTGTATGCTCTCAAAAATGATACGTGGGAGACTAAGAACTACTTTATTAAGAAACAATCATATGTTTAAAAAACTCATCAAAGAAAATATTAAACTTTTTTATATTAATGGGAGTCAATTATTTTAAAGTACTTATAAAGTAATTTTGTTACTAAGATAAATAAAAATCCAGCATTATACATTAGAGAAATGTTACATCAGGAATCCTAAGTTTCCTTAGGGGGTGATTTATGCTATAGGGTTGAGAAGAAAACATAAAGAACCAATCAGGTACTAAGGGATTTAAAAAAAAAACACTGGGTCTGTATTTATAATTTATATCTAATTTAAAATGGTTACCTCTGATGATAGTCACAAACTTTCTGAATAATACAAAATAACTGAAAACCTCTGAAAATCTTAGAGGTAAGACTAACCTAGACTGCCTACACTACTAAAGAGCCTTTGCCTTATTTATAATAGCCAGAAGCTGGAAAGAACCCAGATGCCCCTCAACAGAGGAATGGATACAGAAAATGTGGTACATTTACACAATGGAGTACTACTCAGCTATTAAAAAAATGAATTTATGAAATTCCTAGCCAAATGGATGGACCTGGAGGGCATCATCCTGAGTGAGGTAACCCAATCACAAAGGAACTTGCACAATATGTACTCACTGATAAGTGGATATTAGCCCAGAAACTTAGGATACCCAAGATATAAGATACAATTTGCTAAACAGATGAAATTCAAGAAGAATGAAGACCAAAGTGTGGACACTTTGCCCCTTCTTAGAAATGGGAACAGAACACTCATGGAAGGAGTTACAGAGACAAAGTTTGGAGCTGTGACAAAAGGATGGACCATCTAGAAACTGCCATATCCAGGGATCCATCCCATGCTCAGCTTCCAAGAGCTGACACCATTGCATACACTAGCAAGATTTTACTGAAAGGACCCAGATATAGCTGTCTCTTGTGAGACTATGCTGGGGCCTAGCAAACACAGAAGTGGAAGCTCACAGTCAGCTATTGGATGGATCACAAGGCCCCCAGTGGAGGAACTAGAGAAAGTACCCAGGGAGCTAAAGGGAACTGCAACCCTATAGGTGGAACAACAATATGAACTAACCAGTACCCCGGAGCTCTTGTCTCTAGCTGCATATGTATCAAAAGATGGCCTAGTCGGCCATCACTGCAAAGAGAGGCCCATTGGACTTGTGGACTTTGTATGCCCCAGTACAGGGGAACCCCAGGGCCAAGGGGGGCGGGGAGTGGGTGGGTAGGGGATTGGGGGGGGTGGGTGTGGGGGACTTTTGGGATAGCATTGAAAATGTAAACGAGGAAAATACCTAAAAAAAAAAAAAGAAAGAAAAGAAAAGAAAATGACAAGTGCATGGAGACAATGAGATTCTCACTGCATTTTACATTCAGCATTCTTGTCCCCACTTCATCACACATAGGAAAAATTCAGAGCAAGGAATCTTTAAGCATACCTCAAATTCCCTGAGGATAGCAAATATATCTGTATCTATAGTGTTATTTACATTCCTGTTATTAAAAAGTTTCAAACACATTTTTAATGGAGAGTAATTTCAACATGTATATTTTTTAATTAGTTCAAAATTTAATGAGGTTTAAAGTATCTACAACACCTATAAATGCAGACATGTCAGCAGCACTCAGTACAGCCACCCAGTAATGTTATTCACTTGACATCCTGCATCGGGTGTCTGCAACCCTATAGGTGGAACAACAATATGAACTAACCAGTACCCCGGAGCTCTTGTCTCTAGCTGCATATGTATCAAAAGATGGCCTAGTCGGCCATCACTGCAAAGAGAGGCCCATTGGACTTGCGGACTTTGTATGCCCCAGTACAGGGGAACCCCAGGGCCAAGGGGGGCGGGGAGTGGGTGGGTAGGGGATTGGGGGGGGTGGGTGTGGGGGACTTTTGGGATAGCATTGAAAATGTAAACGAGGAAAATACCTAAAAAAAAAAAGAAAGAAAAGAAAAGAAAATGACAAGTGCATGGAGACAATGAGATTCTCACTGCATTTTACATTCAGCATTCTTGTCCCCACTTCATCACACATAGGAAAAATTCAGAGCAAGGAATCTTTAAGCATACCTCAAATTCCCTGAGGATAGCAAATATATCTGTATCTATAGTGTTATTTACATTCCTGTTATTAAAAAGTTTCAAACACATTTTTAATGGAGAGTAATTTCAACATGTATATTTTTTAATTAGTTCAAAATTTAATGAGGTTTAAAGTATCTACAACACCTATAAATGCAGACATGTCAGCAGCACTCAGTACAGCCACCCAGTAATGTTATTCACTTGACATCCTGCATCGGGTGTCTGCAACCCTATAGGTGGAACAACAATATGAACTAACCAGTACCCCGGAGCTCTTGTCTCTAGCTGCATATGTATCAAAAGATGGCCTAGTCGGCCATCACTGCAAAGAGAGGCCCATTGGACTTGCGGACTTTGTATGCCCCAGTACAGGGGAACCCCAGGGCCAAGGGGGGCGGGGAGTGGGTGGGTAGGGGATTGGGGGGGGTGGGTGTGGGGGACTTTTGGGATAGCATTGAAAATGTAAACGAGGAAAATACCTAAAAAAAAAAAGAAAGAAAAGAAAAGAAAATGACAAGTGCATGGAGACAATGAGATTCTCACTGCATTTTACATTCAGCATTCTTGTCCCCACTTCATCACACATAGGAAAAATTCAGAGCAAGGAATCTTTAAGCATACCTCAAATTCCCTGAGGATAGCAAATATATCTGTATCTATAGTGTTATTTACATTCCTGTTATTAAAAAGTTTCAAACACATTTTTAATGGAGAGTAATTTCAACATGTATATTTTTTAATTAGTTCAAAATTTAATGAGGTTTAAAGTATCTACAACACCTATAAATGCAGACATGTCAGCAGCACTCAGTACAGCCACCCAGTAATGTTATTCACTTGACATCCTGCATCGGGTGTCTGCAACCTTCCTTGCAAGAAGACAGTTTGGTTCAACACTGCTAAGTAGCTGGTATTGGTTCAAACTTCAAGAGTCTGACCCCACTTGATTATTTTAGGCACATTTAAGCACAGCACAACTTGGTAAATACTTTTATGACAAAATTAACTCCATGTGCACAATAAAACACACATAAATTTTTGAGGAACAAAGTAAGCTAAGATCAGATATGTCTACATCCAAACTTTGATAAGAGTATGGAAGGTATCACGTACATGACACTCATGTGAAATCTTCCATAATAAATGTAGGTTCTATTGATTGACTTCATGTTATGCCTTCCATAAAGACAGGTTTTATAGATAGATTGAAAATAAAACAAGCTTAGAACAATGGTTTTGGAGAGAGTCAGGTCAGGCCTCTGACAGTACAGATAGCTCAAAGGTCATCAGGCTAGATTGCAACTCAACTCTAGGAAGATAACAGATATTGAATTTCTTCTCTTAGACAAACAACCCTGTGCTCTAACATTTGGGATTTCCTTGTCTGTGAAGACAAGGACCTCTGTGCTCCTACACCTTCCAGTGACATTTCTCCTTAATTCCTGCATCTCCTTTTTTACACTCTATTCCATCTCTCTTGATAGTTCCTCTGGTGCTTTTGATCATTCAATATGGATGTATTCCTGGAATCAGTCTTTATAGCTGATATTTTCCCATCGATCTACCTCCTTTGATGATTTTATAGCTATCATGTTGGTTTTAATCAAATTGGATTTTATCTTCAAACCACAAATTGATAGTTCTCAACCAAATACTTTCATCTCCATTAAATGTCTAATAAATGCCTATTTAATGTGTTTCAAATGGGTTTCAGACACAACTTCCCCATATGTATTTTAACTATAGGTGTTCCTAAAGTATTGTTTTGAATATACTTAAGTTTTCTGACAGATGAGTGCAATTTTGGAAACAACAATTTAACACCCATTTTCATACACTAGGCAAGGTATAAAGAATAAAGATTCATTTAGTTCACAGTTCTGGAGGCTGGGAGGTTCAGTGTCAAAAGATCATAATGTGTCAAAGGAGTTCTTTTGGTGGGAACACTACAGAATCTCAAGGTGTCACAGAGTATCACTTGAAAAGAGTTATGCACTAAAAGACAAAGCATTTTATGGCCTTTAACCACCCAAGATAGACCCTTAACTCATTAATTCATGAATAGATTAATCCATTCATTAAGACAGAATTCTCATGATCCAATCACATCCTAAAGATTGCACCTGTTAAAAACTTACAAAGGATTTTTAAACACCAGCTCTTTTTTAAAAAATTTTTTATTAGGTATTTTCCTCATTTACATTTCCAATGCTATCCAAAAAGTCCCCCATACCCTCCCCCCCATTCCCCTACCCACCCACTCCCACTTTTTGGCCCTGGCGTTCCCCTGTACTGGGGCATATAAAGTTTGCAAGTCCAATGGGCCTCTCTTTGCAGTGATGGCCGACTAGGCCATCTTTTGATACATATGCAGCTAGAGACAAGAGCTCCGGGGTACTGGTTAGTTCATATTGTTGTTCCACCTATAGGGTTGCAGATCCCTTTAGCTCCTTGGGTACTTTCTCTAGTTCCTCCACTGGGGGCCTTGTGATCCATCCAATAGCTAACTGTGAGGATCCACTTCTGTAAACACAGGCTCTTAAATCACATTGGACACAAATGCATGCATAGTACTATATACAAATATATGTAAAAAGCATATCTTCCTGGAAAAATAATTCCATTTATATAGTATAAATGGAAGGAGACATCCATCATAAGATAATTTATAGGAAGAAAAGGCTATATACATAAATTAAATAACTTCTAATTTTTACTTACAATTATTCATTTGTCTTTGAGACATGGTGTCAAGGAGCCAGCATGGACCCTAGTCTTCAGATCCTCTTGCCTCCATGCATACACAATTATCTGTACTTACTTCAGGGTTTTTTTTTTAATTAAATTATGTCTTGGGGTTATTAGAGACAGCAAACAAAAGGAAAATATAAAAACAGAGATGAACTATGGCACAGTAGAGTAAGAATCTTGAGAGGGATAAATGAAGTTTACCCATGACAGAAAAGAAAATACAAGTGAATCCCCATGCTTTACTATCTCCTCTGCATTATTTGGTTTGCATCATGATTTTGAGACAACAATGGAGTTTTGCACGGAAATTTTAGAATATAGAACACTAGGTCTGTGAAGCATTGGGTTATAGTGAACAGAAACCAGGGAAAGATAACTGTCCATGTCAAGTGGCCATCCTGAAGCCATCCACACAGCATCATGCAGAGCACACACTGATACCAGTCATTGTGGTGGTCACATAAGTGCATTGCTGTCATGCAATACCTTGTCTTTTTAGTCTTGTGGAATTTGTTACCTGGCTCTAGACATTCATTGTGTTTCATTTCTTTCTAGACAGGCTCTCTGAAGCACTTGAAATAGACCAGTAGAAAATGAAAGCAAATCAAATATTTTCTTCATAGAACTTAAATTCCACTTAGAAGTGGGAGTGACACACAATATGTACTCACTGATAAGTGGATCTTAGCCCAGAAACTTAGGATACCCAAGATATAAGATACAATTTGCTAAACGCATGAAACTCAAGAACGAAGACCAAAGTGTGGACAATTTGCCCCTTCTTAGAATTGGAAACAAAACACCCATGGAAGGAGTTACAGAGACAAAATTTGGAGCTGTGATGAAAGGATGGACCATCTAGTGATTGCCATATGCAGGGATCCATCCCACAATCAGCTTCCAAACGCTGACACCATTGCATACACTAGCAAGATTTTGCTGAAAGTACCCAGATATACCTGTCTCTTGTGAGACTATGCCGGGGCCTAGCAAACACAGAAGTGGATGCTCACAGTCAGCTAATGGATGGATCACAGGGCCCCCAATGGAGGAGCTAGAGAAAGTACCCAAGGAGCTAAAGGGATCTGCAACCCTATATGTGGAACAACAATATGAACTAACCAGTACTCCGGAGCTCTTGACTCTAGCTGCATATGTATCAAAAGATGGCCTAGTTGGCCATCACTGCAAAGAGAGGCCCATTGGACATGCAAACTTTATATGCCCCAGTACAGGGGAATGCCAGGGCCAAAAAGTGGGAGTGGGTGGGTAGGGGAGTGGGGGGGAGGGTATGCGGGACTTTTGGGATAGCATTGGAAATGTAAATGAGGAAAATACCTAATAAAGAATTAAAAAAAAAAGAAGTGGGAGTGAATCAAAGGAAATATTATAAAGAACTAGCATAGCTATAAATCAAATATATAATATAATCTTTCCACTGCTAAAATAAAGATGCTTTAGATATAATATAATATATTAATTTTTGTAGTTTAAATTTGATGAGCATGGGAAATATTTCCTTATATATAAGAAATGAATAAAACACAAAATACTAAGCAAGTGTTAAAATTTTCATCTTAAATAACTACAGGATGCACATGGTTATGGTATTTTTTGTAATATTACTGAATATTTTATACCAAAATCTTAATTTAAAAAAATCACCATATTTTTCAGTGTTTAAATATTACAAGTCATCAAAACAATTAATTGTAATATGTATACGGAAAACCTTCATGCTGTTATTACATATTATGGTTTTTCTTTTAAAACAATTATATGCTCTAAATTTCCTGGAGCAGATGGGTTTCATCTATGTCTCTTTTCTATGTTTCTTTTGCATACTTAAAGGGTCTTCATTCCTACAACTCTGCTTTTCAGAAGACAAGATGGAGAGGAGAAAGAGACTGCCAATTCTTGTTTCTTCATTTGGGATTCAAAAGCCAGTTATTATTGTAGTGTTTCATTGAGTAAAAGGTTCTTGTAAAACTTCCATGTGACAAGCTGAGTTTGGCAAAAATGACTGTACTTCGAGTGTTTGCAGTTCTCTTAATAAAGGGCTCTGTTATCCAGAAGCAGCGTCTAGCTAAGGAAGATTGCTAAGAGACCAGACACTACATTAGGAATTAGAGCACAGCATTGCTTCATCAACCTGGTAACTGACTGGTTCATATGTAAGACACTTTTCTGTTCTAGTTCTCTATGCATTCAAAATAAGATTCCTTTAACTGCAACACAAGTAAATGATTATATTTAAGACACAGCTGGAGAACAAGTAATAAGATAATGTGATTATCTGGGGGGAAGATTGGTTGATTAACACCTGTAAAAACTCAAGATTTTCAGATCTTAGAAATATGTAAAGGGTTAAAGAGATAACACAGTAAAGAAGGCTTTCTGTGAAAACATGAGTACTTGCATTCAGATTCCCAAGACACAGGTCTCTCTGGGGATGAATGTATCAGTCCATTGTGTTTCTCCCTTAAGTATTATTTTCAGATTTATTTTTATTATTTTACGTTGTACATATGTATGTGTGTGTAAGGGCATAGTGCACTCATGTGGGTAAATAAACATTAGTGTAGGCAGCTATTGAGACCAGAGATGCTGGATTCTGTAAGCTGGAGCTTAGAGCAGTTGTGAGCTGCCCACCATATGTGCTGAAGTCTGAACTTGGTTTCTCTACAAGAGCAATGTTTGCTCTAACCATCAAGCTATCTCTCCAGAGGGCCCCCTACCCATTATGGTTTTCTCATGTGTATAAAACTTGCAGTTACACTCACCAATCACTTTCAATCACCTTAACACATGTGAATTTTGATTTATTTATTTGAGCTCATATCTGCTCTGGCACCAAGAATCTTCTTTCCGTAACACTAAATTTTATTCTATAAATCACTTATAGTTTCAAAGAAGATATAGTTCCTGAGGGAAAACATATTAGGAAGAGTTGGGAATCTCCCTTCCCATATCATCACATTTTTTAATAGTCATAAAAATTGTGCAGTTTTTTTGAGGCAGGAAAACTTGAATGCTACATCTGAATAATTTTATCATAAAGGTGCAAATGTCATTTTTACCACACCAGAAAGCTGCCAATGGGAAATTATGGTTATTTTGAGAGCTGAGGCTAGAAGCTGCTTGTGAAAATTAATAATAGATTTAATTAAACTGTGAATTGAGACTTCCTTTCTGCTAGAGGTTTGCCTCAGCACTTGAAGACGTAACACATCAAATCCATTTCTTTTCCAACCAGCATAGAATTTTGAAGAAACACAGAATATATCTTTAATGTGTTATCTTTCCCAGAACCCTCTCTTTTCATATATTTCCCTTCTCTAACTCATTCTTCTTTATGCATTTCTTCAGTTAGGTGATTCTTCGCCGCTACCAGTATTCACAGATATGTACATATTTACAGTTACTACCACCTGTGCCAAATAAACAGGCTTCTTTCTCATTATAGTAAGAAATACTGTGATTTCTTATCCCCCATTCCCCTGCCTGCCCTCCAGGGCACATCCAGCTGCGTGAGTTAGCTACAGTCTCTCTCTAGAGCTCCATTGTCTGGCCATTTCTGTGCTGGCCTCCACTAGGCCTGCTGAATAAGGAACATCCAGGCATCCTACTCCAAGAACAACCAGTCCAAGCTGTCCATAGGAGACCTGCTACATATGGAACACCTGGATTAGGCCTGCCTTCCCTATACCTGCTAAGCTAGGAACATCCAGGGACAACCATACGGCTACAAGCCTACTTAAGGAAACAATCAACAAGAGTCAGGGCAACATGGCATCTTTAGAGCAAAGCTATCACACTATAAAAAGCTTAACACATAGAAGAACAAGAAAATGACCCTTAAATCCATTCGTATAAAGATGATAGATGCCTTTAAAGAGGAAATAAATGAATCTCTGAAAAGTGCATGACAATACAATAAAACAGGTTAAGGATTTTGAAGAAGAAATTAATAAATCCCTTAAAGATATATAGGAAAATACAATGAAAGAGATGAGGAAATGAATACAACTGTTCAAGACCTGAAAGTGGAAATAGAATCAATAAAGAAAACACTGTCTAAGGGAATCTTGGTGATAGAAAACCTAGGAAAGTGAACAGGAACAACAGAAACAATTATCACTAACAGAATACAAGAGATGGAAGAGAGAACCTCAAGAATAGAAAATGTGATAGAAGAAATTGATATATCAGTCAAAGGAAATGTTAAATTTTAAAACATCCTGACACAAAACATCCAAGAAATATGGGATACCATAGAAAGACATAATGTAAGAATAATAGAAATAGAAGAAGGCAAAGAGTCCCAGCTCCAAGGGCCAGAAAACATTTTCAACAAAATCATAGAAGAAAATCTCCCCAACCTAAAGAAATAGATGTTTATAAGCATACAAGAATGTCTTAAATTGGACCAGCAAAGAAAATCTTCCTGCCACATAATACATACACAAAAGCTACAGAATAAAGAAAGAATATTAAAAGATGAAAAGAAAAAAAAGGCCAAGTAACATACAAAGGCAGACCTATCAGAATTACACCCGACTTCTCAACAGAGACTCTAAAAGATAGAAATGTCTGGACAACATCTTTCAGGCTCTAAGAAACCACATTTGCTCACCTAGCAAAACTCTCAGTCACCATAGATGGAGAAACAAGATATTCCAAGACAAAACCAAATTTCAAATGTAAATAATATCTATCTTCAAATCTAGCCCTACAGAAAATATTTGAAGGAAAATTCCAAATCAAGGAAGGTAGCTACAAATAAGAAAACACAGGAAATAAATAATTCCACACCAGTAAAAATGAGATAAGAGTAGCACACATGCGCGCGCGCGCGCACACACACACACACACACACACACACACACCACCACCACCACCACCACCACCACCACCACCGTCAAAATAACAGGAATTAACAATTGTTGGTCATTAATATCTCTTAATGTCAATGGACTCAATTCCTCAATAAAAAGACACAGGCTAACAGAATGAATGCAAAACCAGGATCCACCATTTTCTGCAACAAGAAACACACCTCAGGCTGGAGAGATGGCTCATCTGTTAAGAGCACTGCCTACTCTTTCCAGTGGTCCTAAGTTCAATTCCCAGCAACCACATGATGGCTCACAACCATCTGTAATGGGATCTGATGACCTTTTCTGGTATGCCTGAAAAGAGCAATGGTGGTGTACTCATATGCATAAAATACATAATAAATAAATCTTTAAAAAAACATACCAGGCAGTGGTGGCACAAGCCTTTAATCCCAGCATTGGTGAGGCAGAGGAAGGCAGATTTCTGAGTTCAAGGCCAGCCTGGTCTACAGAGTGAGTTTCAAGACAGCCAGGGCTACACAGAGAAACCCTGTCTCAGAAAACAAAACAAAACAAAAACAAAACAAAACAAACAAACAAACAAAAAACAGAAAGAAAGAAAACGAAAAAGGAAAAGAAAAAGAAAAGAAACACACCTCTGCAGTAAAGGGCTGGTAAAAAGTTTTTCAAGCAAATGGATCCAAGAAGCAAGCTGGAGTAGCTTTTTTTTTTTTTTTTAATAATTTGTAATAAAATAGACCTTCAACTAAAATTAGTCAAAAGAGATGGAGAAGGACACTTCTTACTTATCAAGGGAAAAATCTACATCTCTTATCAGACCACCATGGATTAAAACTGGATTTCAACTTCAATAGAAATAAGAGAAAGCCTACAAACTCATGGAAGCTGAACAACCCTCAACTCCATGATCATTTGGTCAGGAAAGAAATAAAGAAACAATATTAAAGACTTTCTATATTTCAATGAAAATGAAGGCACAACATACTCAAACTTATGGGACACAATGAAAGCAGTGCAAAGAGGAAAGTTCATAGTGCCTTGATAAATAAATTATAGATTTCTTATACTAACAATTTAAAAGTACACCTGAAAGCTCTAGGAAAAAAAAAAGAAGCAAATACACCCAAAACAACAGGAAATAATTGAATTCATGGCTGAAGTTTATCAATTAGAACCAAAAAGAACAATACAAAAAATCATTGAAACCAAGAGACAAACAACTTAGCCAAATTAAATAAAAGAGAGACTGTACCCAAATCAACAAAATCAGAAATGAAAAGGGGAGCATAATAACAGCCACCAAGGAAGTCCATGTGGGGAGCCGCCCTCACATTTGCCATTATAAGATGGCGCTGACAGCTGTGTTCTAAGTAGTAAACATAATCTGCACACGTGCAGGGGCAGTTTTCCCGCCATGTGTTCTGCCTTTCTCGTGATGACAACTGGGCCGATGGGCTGCAGCCAATCAGGGAGTGACACGTCCTAGGAGAAGGATAATTCTCCTTAAAAGGGACGGGGTTTCGCCATTTTCTCTCTCTTGCACTCTTGCGCTCTGGCTCCTAAAGATGTAAGCAATAAAGCTCTCTGGCTCCTAAAGATGTAAGCAATAGAGCTCTTGCTCTCTTGCTCTCTTGCTCTCTTGCTCTCTTGCTCTCTTGCTCTCTTGCTCTCTTGCTCTCTTGCTCTCTGGCTCCTGAAGATGTAAGCAATAAAGCTTTGCCGCAGAAGATTCCGGTTTGCTGCGTTCTTCCTGGCCGGTCGTGAACGCGTGTAAGAGTTGGTGCCGAAACCCGGGACGAGAAAACCCGGGACGGAATTTACCATCACCTGCGCAAGGAAGATCCCTCATTCCGGAACCAGAACTGCGGGTCACGGTCATAAAGGTTCCCGTAAAACAGACTGTTGAGAAGGATCCGGCCTGGATTCAGAACTCCTCAGCTGGGGAACGGTGGTAATGAAGTGTTCCCGTAAAACAGACTGTTGAGAAGGATTCAACTGCGTGAATTCAGAACTCTTCAGCTGGGGAACAGGGTACCCGTAAGTATAGCTTTACAAGGTAAGTCTGGTCTTGAACTTTCTAACGAAATTCAAGACAGTCTATCAGAAGTAAAGTGGGAAATAGCTTTACAAGGTATGTTTGGCCTTGAACTTTCTCTAGTGTTAGGAGCCTTTTTGTTCCTTTTCACATGTTATCAAGCGGTTAAGGCAGGGCTGAAAATTCTGGATGAAATTCAGGGCAATCTATCAGAAGTAAAGCGGGGAGAGAGAGTAGGAGCAAAGAGGAAATATGGAACACAAAATAAGTATACAGGCCTTTCCACGGGTCTTGAACCCGAGGAAAAGTTTAGGTCAGGTAAGAATACCTGGGGAGAGATTAGAAGGAAGGAAAAGAAAAAAGATCAATTAGCGGAGGTCTCTAGGAGAAGGAGACTATACTCATCACTAGGTGAGCTCAAGGAGCCAGTTCTTATTAGTTCTGAATCAGATGAAAAGGCTATTAGGGCCTGGAAGGCGCTCTCCCGAGCAGGTGAAGCCACTGGACAACTAACAAAGATCGTCCAGGGACCTCAGGAGTCATTCTCAGATTTTGTGGCCAGAATGACAGAGGCAGCAGAGCGTATTTTTGGAGATTCAGAGCAAGCCGCACCTCTGTTAGAATAGCTTATTTATGAGCAAGCCACGCAGGAATGCAGAGTGGCCATAGCCCCAAGAAAGAACAAAGGTTTACAAGACTGGCTCAGGGTTTGTCGGGAGCTTGGGGGACCTCTCATTATGTGTTCCTTCCATTCAGTATGAGAAATTTACTAGGGCAGCTAATTTGTCAAAAAGTCTTTCTCAGTATATGTTACAGAATTGGACGGCTGAATTTGAACAGACCCTTCGGGAATTGAGAATTGCCATCATTCAGGTCAACTCCACGCGCTTGGACCTGTCCCTGACCAAAGGATTACCCAATTGGATCTCCTCAGCATTTTCCTTCGTTAAAGAATGGGTGGGATTGATATTATTTGGAGATACACTTTGCTGTGAATTAGTGTTGCTTCTCTGGTTGGTCTGTAAGCTTAAGGCCCAAACTAGGAGAGACAAGGTGGTTATTGCCCAGGCGCTTGCAGCACTAGAACATGGTGCTTCCCCTGATATATCTATGCTTAAGCAATAGGTCGCTGGCCATTCAGCTCTTGCACCCCACGAGGCTAGTCTCATTGCACGGGATAGAGTGAGTGCGCTTCAGCAGCCCGAGAGAGTTGCACGGCTAAGCACTGCAGTAGAAGGGCTCTGCGGCATATATGAGCCTATTCTAGGGAGACATGTCATCTTTCAAGAAGGTTGAGTGTCCAAGTGTCCTTATCCCCAGGAAAAATGACACGGGAGCAGGTCAGGGTTGCTCTGGGTAAAAGCCTGTGAGCCTAAGAGCTAATCCTGTACATGGCTCCTTTACCTGCACACTGGGGATTTGACCTCTATCTCCACTCTCATTAATATGGGTGGCCTATTGCTCTTATTAAAAGAAAAGGGGAAAGTCCAAAGAATCATTTGTTATTACTTCAAAAGCCAGTACTATACAAGATTGGAAAATCTAAGTGAAATGGATAATTTTCTAGATATATACCATTTGTCAAAGTTAAATTAAAAAAAAGATAAACTATTTAAACAACCCCTAAGGAAATAGAGCAGCCATTAAAATCCCCCCCCCCCAAAAAAAACCCCCTGGGGCAGGTGATTTTAGAGCCAGATTTTCAAAGAAGAGCTAATACCAATACTCCTCACACTATTCCACAAAATAGAAACCAAAGGAATATTGCTTCATCTATGTTGTCACAGAAGGCCTGATATTTAAACCACACAAAGAAAGACGATTTCAGACTGATTTTTCTTATGAAAGATGATGCAAAAATACTCAATAAAACACTTGCAAACCGAATCTAGGTACACATCAAAAACATCATTGACCATGATCAAGTAGGCTTCATCCCAGGGATGCAGGGATGATTCAATATATAAAAATCACCCTTACACCCAGTACTTTGTGCTGGGGCAGACCCTTAGCTGGTCTACTCCCATGATGACACCATATCCTGACACATCCAAGAGAACCCTCTGCACTCAAAGCAGTTGGACAACACCTTGACTGGTTAACTGAAGACCCAACAGCCTGAAGGCCTCCCAGGATATCTACTGCAGCCAGGGCAACAGATCAGCAGCTTCTCTGTCCCTGTGAAGAGCCTCCAGTTGGAAGGCACCAAGGGGGTCTGCTACAGTCAAGGCTGCAGACCTACCACATGACCTGAAGCAACCCAGAGACAAAAGAAGCAGACTCTAGACAGTCAACCACACCAAAAACACCAGGGATATCCAGATGGTAAATGGCAAACACAGGATCATAAGCAACAGAAGCCAATATACATGGAAATCATCAGAACCCAGTTCTCTCACCACAGCAAGCCCTGAGTACAACACACCTGAGAATCAGGAATCTGTCCTAAAATCCTATCTCATGAAGATAATAGAGTCCTTTAAAGAGGATATTAATAACTCACTGAAAGAAATACAGGAAAACACAGTAAACAGGCGAAGGAATTAAATAAAGCAATCTAAGACCTAAAAGTGGAAGTAGAAACAATAAAGAAAACACAAATGGAAGCAAACCTAGAAATGGAAAACCCAGGAAAGAGGCCAGGAATTAAAGATGTAAGTATTACCAAGATAATACAAGAAATAGAAGAGAGAATCTCAGGTGTAGAAGATACTGTAGAAGAGATTGACACAACTGTCAAAATTCAAAACATAAAAACTCCTAACACAAAGCATCCAGGAAATTCAGGACACAATGAAAAGACTAAATCTAAGAATAGTTGGAATAGAGGAGAATGAAGATATCCAGCTCAAAGGACCTGAAAGTGTCTTCAACAAAATCATAGAAGAAAACTTTCCCAACTTAAGGAAAGATGTGGCCATAAAGGTAGAAGAAGTCAGTAGAACATGAAATAAATGGGACCAAGAAAGAAAATCCTCTCATCACATAATAATCAAAATACTAAACATGCAGAACAAACAAAGAATATTAAAAGCTGCAAGGGGAAAGGGTCAAGTAACATACAAAGGTAGATCTATCAAAATTACACCAGACTTCTCAACAGAGAGTATGAAAGCCAGAGAAGCATGGTCAGAGGTCATGCAGACTCTAGGAGAATACAAATACCATCCTAGTCTACTATACCCAGGAAAACTCTCAATCAATGGGGAAACTGAAATATTTCAGGATAAAACCAAATTCAAACAGTATCTATCTATCAATCTAATCCTACAGAGGATCCTAAAAGGAAACACTCCAACACAATAAAGGTACCTGCACCAAAGTGAGAACAAGATATTAAGCATCTCACAACAAAGCCAAAATAAGAGAACCACAAGCACATAAAGTCACATACAAAAGCAAACATATCAGAAACCAATAGTCATCTCTCTTTAATATCTCTCAATATTAATGGACTCATCTGACCTACAAAAAGATGTAAGCTAACAGACTGGATATGCAAACAAGATCCAGTATTTTGCTGCATACAAGAAAAACACCTCAATAACAAAGACACACTCTATCTCAGAGTGAAGGAATGGAAAAAGGTCTTCCAAGCAAATGGTTCTAGGAAAAAAGCAGGAGTTGCCATCCTAATATCCAAAAAATTAGACTTTAAACCAATAGTTATCAAGAATGATGAAGATGGACACTTTATGTTCATAAAGGGGAAAATCCACCAAGAGAAAGTCTCATTCTTAACATATATGTCCTAATGTAAGAGCACCCAAATTAATAAAGGAAACTTTACAAAAGCTCAAAACACACCTTGAATCCCACACAATAATAGTGGTATACTTCAACACCTCACTATCACCAATGGACAGGTCATTGAAACACAAACTAAAAAGAGACACAGGGAAACTAAGAGAGGTTATGAATTAAATGGACTTAACAGATATCTATAGAACATTTCAGCCTAAAACAAAAGAATACATCTTCTCAGCACCTCATGGTACCTTCTCCAAAATGGACCATATAAATGGTAACAAAATGACCCTCAACTGATACAAGAAGATTGAAATAATACCATGCACCCAATCAGATCACAATGGCCTAAGGCTGGTCTTCAATAACAGAAAAACTACAGAAAGCCCATGCACACATGGAAGGTGAACAACTCTTCACTGAATGATAACTTGGTCATGGAAGAAATAATGAAAGAAATGAAAGACTTCCTGGAATTTAATGAAAATGTTGATACATCATATCCAAAATTATGGGACACAATGTCCCACAGTGCTAAGAGGAACGTTCATAACACTAAGTGTCCTGGTAAAGAAACTAGAGAGAATCTTACAATAACAACTTAACAGTACACCTGAGAGCTCTAGAACAAAAAGAAGCAAACTCACCCAAAAGGAGTAGAAGTCAGGAAATAGTCAAACTCAGGGCTGAAATCAACCAAATAGAAAGAAAGAAAACAATACAAAGAATCAGCAAAACCAAAAGCTGGTTCTTTGAGGGAATCACCAAGATAGACAGATAAACCCCTAGCCAATCTAACTAAAGGGCCAAGAGGCCATATCCAAATTAACAAAATCAGATATGAAAAGGGAAACATGACAACAAAATGAAGGAAATTAAAAAATGATCAGACCCTATGATAAAAACCTATATTCAACAAAACTGAAAAAAAAAAAAACTAGATGAAATTGATGGTTTTCTAGAGAGATACCACACCCCAAAGTTAAATCAAGAGCAGGTAAAGTATCTAAACATGCCCACATAGCACAAGGAAATAGAAGAAGTCATTAAAAACCTTTCAACAACAACAACAACAACAACAGCCCAGTGCCAGATGAATTTAGTGCAGAATTCTACCAAACCTTCAAAGAAGACATGATACCAAATTTTCTCAAACTATTCCATAAAATAGAAACAGAAAGAACACTATCTAACTCATCCTATGAAGTCACAATTACTCTAATACCTAAACCACAAAAGGAACTAACCAAAAATGTGAACTTCAGACCAATCTCAGTTATGTATATTGATGCAAAAATACTCAATAAAATTCTTGCAAACCAAATCCAAGAACACATCAAAACCATTATTCATCACAGTCAAGTAGACTTCATCCCAGGGATGCAAGATTGATTTAATATATGAAAATTCATTAATGTAATGCAACTCATAAAGAAACAAACTCAAAGACAAAAATCATATGATCATCTCCTTTGATGCAGAAAAAACATTTGACAAAATACAACACCCCTTCATGTTAAAAGTATTAGAGAGATCAGGAATTCAAGGCCCATACCTAAACATAATAAAAGCAATATACTACAAACCAACAGCCAATATCAAATTAAATGGAGGCATACCTGAAGCAATCCCACTGAAATTGGGGAAAAGACAAGGATGCCCACTCTCCCCATATCTATTCAATATAATACTCCCAGTGCTAGCTAGAACAATAAGACCACAAAAAGAGATCAAGAGGATACAAATTGGCAAAGAAGAAAATAAAGGTACCACTATTTGAAGATGATATCACATTATACATAAGCGAACCCAATAATTCTACCAGAGAACTTCTCCAGCTGATAAACAGCTTCAGCAAAATGGTTGGATATAAAATTAACTTAAATAAATCAGTAGCCTTCCTTTATACAAATGGTAAAGAGGCTGAGAAAGAAATTAGGGAAACAACTCCCTTCACAGTGGCCACAAACAATATAAAATATCTTGGGACAAATCTTACCAGACAATTGAAAGACCTATATGGCAATAATTTCAAGTCTCTCAAGAAAAAAATCAAAGAAGATCTCAGAAAACAAAGAGATCTCCCATGCCCATGGATTGGCAGAATTAACATAGTAAAAATGGCCATTCTACCAAAGGCAATCTGTAGATTCAATGCAATCCCCATCAAAATCCCAACACAATTCTTCAAAGACATGGAAAAAGCAATTCTCAAATTCATCTGAAAAGGCAAAAAACAAACAAAACAAAACAAAACAAAACAAAACAAAACAAAACAAAACAAACAGAATAGCAAAAACAATTCTTAAGAATAAAAGAACATTTTGTATTATCTTTGATTGTTGTGCCGACGTTCTCTATGGAATCTTCTGCACCTGAGATTCTCTCTTCCATCTCTTGTATTTTGTTGCTGATGCTCGCGTCTATGGTTCCAGATTTCTTTCCTATGGTTTCTATCTCCAGCTGCATATGTATCAAAAGATGGCCTAGTCGGCTATCACTGGAAAGAGAGGCCCACTGGACAGGTAAACTTTATATGCCCCAGTACAGGGGAACACCAGGGCCAAAAAATGGGAATGGGTGGGTAGGGGAGTGGGGGGGGGACTTTTGGGATAGCATTGGAAATGTAATTGAGGAAAATACGTAATAAAAAAAATTAGAGAAAAAAAATACAAAAAAAAAGAGAGAATAAAAGCACAACTGGGAGAATCATCATCTCTAACCTCAAGCTTTATTACAGAGAAATAGTGGTAAAAACTGCATCATATTGGTACTGAGACAGACATATTGGAATAGAATTGAAGACCCAGAGATAAAACCACATACTTATGGACATTTAATCTTTGATAAAGAAGCCAAAAACATACAATGGGAAAAAAGAAAGCATCTTCAATAAATGGTGCTAATCTAACTGGATGTCTGTATGTAGAAAAAAATGAAAATAGACTCATATTTGTCACCTTTTACAAAGCTCAAGTCCAAGTGCATCAAGGACCTCAACATAAAACCAGAGACATTCAATCTAATAGAAGGAAAAGTGGGAAAGAGCCTTGAACTCATTGGCACAGGGGAAGTTTTCCTAAATAGAACTCCAATGGTTCATGCTCTAAGATCAAGAATTGGTAAATGGTACCTCATGAAAGCTTCTGTAAGGCGAAGAACATAGTCAATAAGACAAATTGGCATTCTACAGATTGGGGAAATATCTTCATTAACTCCACATCCAACAGAGGGTTAATAACCAAAATATAAAAAGAACTCAAGAAGTTAATGACCAAAAACCAAACAACCCAACCAAAAAATGGGGTATAGAACTGAACCCAGAATTAACAACAGAGGAATCTTGAATGGCTGAGAAGCACCTAAAGAAATGTTCAAAGTCCTTAGTGGTCAGAGAAATTAAAATCAAAAAGACCCTGACATTCCACTTTACTCCAATCAGAATGGCTAAGATCAAAATCTCAGATGACAACACATATTGGGGAGGATGTGAAGAAAGAGGAACACTCCTCCTTTGCTGGTGGGATTGCAAAGTGGTACAAACACTCTTGAAATCAATCTGGAGGTTCCTCAGAAAATTAGAAATAGATATATCTAAAAACCCAGTTATACCACTCTTGGGAATATACCCAAAAGATGCCCCACCATGCCACAGAGGCATGTGTTCAACTATGTTCATAGAAGCCTTTTTTGTGGTAGCCAGAATCTGGGAACAACCTAGATAACCCACTACAGATGAATGGATTCACAAATGTGGTTCATTTATACAATGGAATACTACTCAGCTATTAAGAATAAGGACATCCTGGGTTTTCCAGGCAAATGGATGGAACTAGAAAATATTACCCTGAGTGAGGTAACTCTGACCTAAAAGGACATGCATGGTAAGTGCTCACTAATAAGGGGATAGTAGGGGGGAAAAAAGTACAGAATACCCAAGAAACAGTCCACAGAACTCAAAAAGGGCACAAAGCTGAAGTGTCCAAGTGAGGATGCCTCAGTCCCACTTGGGAGGGAGAAAAAAGCAATCACAAGTGGGGAGGGAGGGGGAGAGACCTGGGAGGGAAAGTGGGTGGGGGCAGGGAATGGAGCTGGAGAGGTGAACCTGATATGTTATTGGGTGAGGGAAAAGGACTGAAGCCCTGAGGGCCAGCCTAAAGAATTGAAACAGGTAACCTAGCAAGGTAGTAGGTTGGGGGGACATTCCAAAATGCACCATAGACCTGGGAGGTGAGAGACTATGCCTGACAGTAGGGAGAGGGGACTTATAGAACCTACCTCCAGCAGGAATATGGGGAATCAAATGAGGGAGAGGGGAGGCATTCCACGGTCATAACTCTGGCTCATAATTGTTCCTGTCTGAAAGAATTACAGGGATGGAAATGGAGAGGATCCTGAGGAGGAGAAGATCCAGTGACAAGCCCAAAACGGGGAGCTCAAGGGGAGGTCCAAAGGCCTGACACTTACTGAGACTGTGGAGTGTTCACAGAAAGAGACCTAGCCTGACCACACTCTGAAATACCCACCAAGCAGCTGAAAGGGACAGAGGCAGATACTTGCACCCAACCAATGGACAGCTGACCCCTGTTGTTGAATTAGGGAAAGGCTGAAAGAAGTTGAGAAGGGCGACCCTGTAGGAGGACCAGTACTCTCAATTAATCTGGACCTCTGAGATCTCTCAAACATAGGACCACCAAACAGGCAGCATATACCAGCTGATATGAGGCCCTCTACACACATACAGTACAGGGCTGCTGGGTCTGTGTTCATTCAGAGATGATGCACCTAACCCTTAAGATGTTGGAGGTCCCAGGGAGTTTAGAGGTCAGGTGGGGTGGGGTGGGGGATCCACATGGAGACAGGAGGGTGGGGAGGAGGTATGGGATGTGGAATAATTGGAGATTGGATGGGAAAGGAGGAATGAAATATGGAGTTGAAAAAATCAATAAATAAAATTTTAAAAATTCATCAATGTAGTATACCATATAAACAAACTGAGAGAAAAAATATCACATGGTCATCATATGAGGCTAAAAATATCTGCAAAAAATCCAATAGATGACTGTGAGCATCCACCTCTATATTTGCCAGGCATTGGCATAGACTCACAAGAGAGAACTATGTCAGGGCCCTGTCAACAGAATCTTTCTGGCATATGCAATAGTATCTGAGTTTGGTGGTTGTTTATGGGATGGATCCCCAGGTGGGGCAGTCTCTGGATGGTCTCTCCTTTCATCTTAGCTCTGAACTTTGTCTCTGTAACTCCTTCCATGGGTATTTTGTTCCCCATTCTAAGAAGGAACGAAGTACCCACACTTTAGTCTTCAAAAAAAAAAGTATCTGCATTTAAGTCTATGACTGTAAAAAACAAACAAACAAACAAACAAACAAACAAAACAATACCCCTTCACGTTAAAACTGTGGAGAGATTAGGGATACAAAGCACATAAACATAACCAAAGCTAGCCAATAGACAACTTCAAACTAAATGGAGAGAAACTTAAATCCATTCTACTAAAATTAGGGATAATACAAAGCTGCCCACTCTCTCCCTATCTATTCAATAAAGCACTTGAAGTTCTAGCTGGAACAATAAGACAACTAAAGGAAATCAAGTAGATATAAATTGGAAAGAAAGAAGTCAAACTATCTGTGATAACTATTCACAGATAATGATTTTACATATGTGTGTGTGTGTGTGTGTGTGTGTGTGTGTCTGTTCCCAAAACTTCTTCCAGAATACTCCAAAAGCTGATATACACCATCAACAAAGTGGCTGACTATAAAATTAACTAAAAAAATGAGTAGCCTTCTTCTGTACAAAGGACAAACAGGCTAAGAAAGAAATTATAGAAACAATACCCTCTACAATAGCCACAAATAATACAAAACATCTTGGCTACAACTCTAATCAAGCAAGTATGATATGTGTGGCAAGAACTTTCAGTATCTGAAGAAATAGATTGAGGAAGAAATAAAAAAAATGGAATTATTTTCTATTCTCATGGACCAATAGGATTAACATAGTGAAAAAGATGATCTTACCAAAAGCAGTCTACAGATTCATACAGTTCCCATCAAAATTCTAACACAATTCTTTACAAACCTTGAAAAAGTAATTCTCAACTGTATATGGACAAACAAAAGACCCAGGATAGCTAAACTGATCCTGAACAATAAATAAGCTTCTCAAGGAATCTCCATCCCTTATCTCAAGCCATACTACAGAGGAATAGTAATAAAAACTGCATAGTATTGTTACAGAAACAGAAAGGTTCATCAATGGAATCAAATCAGATCCTGAAATAAATCCAAATACCTACAGATATATGCTCTTTGACAAAGAAGCCAAAAATCATAAATGGAGAAAAGAAAGCATCTTCAACAAATAGAGCTGTGGATGTCTGCATGTAGAAGAAGGCAAATAGCTCTATATTTATCAACCTGCAAAGAACTGAAATCCAAGTGGATCAAACAGGTGAACATAAAACTGGATACACTAAATCTAATAAAGGAGAAAGTGGGGAGTAGCCTTGAATGCATTGGCACTTCATGAAAAGAACACCAGTGGCACAGGCTCTAAGATCAACAATTGGCAAATGAGACCTCATGAAACTGAAAAACTGTCTGTAAAGCATAATTCAATAGGACAAAAAGGCAGCCTACATACTGGTCAAAGGTCTTCACCAACGCTTCATCCAAATTATAAAAGGAACTCAAGAAGTTACACACTTCTGAAGGGAACTTTGTGGAGTTTTGTGAAACTATACATATATATATATGGCACACATATTCATGTTTTATAACATACAAACAGCATTATACGGTATTATATGTAAATATGTATATGTGTGTTAGTGTGTGTATATATGTGTATGTATTATTCTGTGTGATATTGTGTATGTCATTGTCTAGGTGTATGTATGTTAGTTTGTATGTTAGTATGTGTATTAGCATGTGTTAATATATATATGTTAGTGCATATGTTAGTCTGTGTTAATGTGTGTTGATGTATGTATGTATGTATGTATGTATGTATGCATGTATGTATAAGTGTATGTTAGTCTATATGTATGTGCCAGGGTATACACAGGGTGTGTGCATGTGTGTGTGCGTGCATGCTTGTGTGTGTGTGTGTGTGTGTGTGTGTGTGTGTGTGTGTGTGTGTGAGACTATGTGCTAGATGTCTTCTGAGGAAAAGTAGAATGGAGAAGACATTCAGTTCTTCTCAAGTCTTCAGCAAAGACCTAATCCTGATCTTACAGTAACTTCGTAGAAAGAAAAGAACCAAAGAACTTCTGGTGACTGTTTCTTGCTTTGGCAGATTTGTGCCCATAGGTGGAGCCTGGCAGTTTCTTTTGGATCAAGCAGTTGCTGATGATTTGTGTTGGGTGTTTTGCTAGTGGATGGGACTGCTGACAATGAAGACTGGAATCACCCCCAAAGAACTATTTCCAAACAGGTCCATTTACCCCTTGTGCTATCAACCATCTTCCTCCCCTACCTTTGGTCAGTGGGCTGTAAAGGAGATTGAAGTGTTTAAGAACCCTTATTGAAGTCGGTTTTGAGAAATAAATAAATAAATAAATAAATAAATAAATAAATGAAATTAAACACTAACAAACCAAATAACTAAATTCAAAATTGGGTACAGCAATAAGCAGTTAATTCTCAACAGATGAATCTCAAATGGCTGAGGAGCACTTAAAGAAATGTTCAAAGTCCTTAGTCATCAAGGAAATGCAAATCAAAATGACCTTGGAATTACACCTTATACCATTAGAATGGCTAAGATATGAAGGCAAAGGCTGATGGAGATGGGGAATGTAGGGCACACTCCTCTATTGCTGGTGGGAATGCAAAGTTGTAAAACCATTCTGGAAATCAACTTAGCAGTTTCTCAGAAAAAAATAGGAATTTTTTTACCTCAAGATCCAGCTATACCCCTCCTGGGCATATATCCCAAAGATGCCATGCTATAGCACAGAGACACTTGCTCATCTACATTCATGGCAGCTTTATTCATAATCGCCAAAAACTGGAAAAGGCCTAAATGTCCCTCAACTGAAGGATAAAGAAAATGAAATACTATTTAGCTATTAAAAAAATCATGAATTTTGCAGGCAAATGCATGGAACGTGAGCATATCATTCTTATATACTCACTTTATAAGTTGACATTAACCACAAAATACAGAATAACCATACTACAATCCACAGACCCAAAGAAACTGGATAATTAGGAGGTCCCAAGGACAGACGCACAAATTTCACTCAGAAGTAGAAACTCAATAGTCATTGGAAGTCGATGAAAAGAGGGAACTGGGTAGAAGAGGGTTGAGTGGGGGAAGAGCAGGGATCATCAGCTGTGGGGGTGTAGAAGAGGACTGGGAGTAAGAATAGAAATCAATAAGGGGTATCAATGGGACTAGCTGGAGACCTGGACTCAGGGAACATATGGGGAGTCTATGGGGGAGAACACTAGCTGAGATTCCTACTAGAGTGAGATATAGGGACTGAAATGGCCACTTCCATTAGCTAAGCTAGATTTCCAGAGGAGGAAGGGAGACATCAATTTACCCACAAAACCTTCAACTCAGAATTTGTCTTGCCTACAAAATGTGCAGAGATAAAGATGGTGCAGAGACTGATGAAAGCCAACCAAGGATTGCCCCCAACTTGAGACCCTTTCAATGTAAGAAAGCCAACCCCTGACACTATTAATAATGCTATTCTATGCTTACAGAGAGGAACCTAGCATAACTGTCTCCTGAGAGGCTTCATCAGGCAGCAAATGGAGGCAGATCCAGAGACCCATAACCAAACATCAGTTGGTGATCATGGAGTCTTGTGGAATAATGGGGGATAGAGTTGAGCAAGACAGTGGGGTTGAGGACACCAGAAGAAGAACCACAGTGTCAATTAACCTGGGACAATTGGGGCTTACAAAGACTGGGCCACCAACCAGGGAGCATGCAGGTATAGGGATCATGTCCACTCTGCCACAGGGCTTGGGTGGCTTGGGAGGCAGGACTCAGGAGTTCGACAGCACCCACCCCACGGCTGTTGTTGGGCAGGTGTAGGGCAGTCTTGGGGACACCACTCCAGAGGTAGGGATCCCAATGAAAGTGGCAGTCCATGGTTTTAAGACATTTATCATGATGGCGGAAAGTCGATGAGTAAAACCATACCTTGCTTCGCGGGGCAGGCCTGAGGTTAAATACCTTTTGCAGGGTGGAGTGTTTGGGAAGAAAAGTTTAATTGGCTAGGTCCTCCAGGCTTTTAGGTACCTCATTAAAATGGAGATCTGTCTTGAGGCTACGTGACCATAGATCATGTCCTCTACCTGTGTAGGGGCTTGGGGCGCTGCCCTTATATGACTGATGGCCACAAATCTTGGGGGAGGGGTTGTGGGGTGCTGTAACTATGTGATAAGATCCAGGTGCCTTGGAGCAGAGCAAAACTCCTTCTGTCCCTTCAGGGTCACTGGTGTTTCTAGCCTTTGCTCAACCAGGAACAAGGCTGTGTTTCACAGTCCTACATGAAGGGACTGGATCTATTACCCCTACAGTTTGGTAGCAAATATGCAACTTGGTCTTTATGTGGGACCCACAACAGGTAGAGCTGGAGCTATCTTGGTCTCTGTCCCTTGCCACTGGATCCTCTTCCCCCTACCTGGACTGCCTGGTTGGGCCTCAGTGGGAGAGGATGTACCTAGTCCTGTTGAGACTAGATGTCCTCGAGTGGGGTGGTACCCAAAGAAAACTACTCCTTCTCTGAAGAGAAGGGGAGGAAACAATGGGGGGAGGGGATTTGTGAGAATAGAACTAGGAGGAGAGGAGAGAAGGGCACTGTGATCTGGATGTAAAGTGAATAAAAAACATATTATTGGGAGGGGGGGAGAAATTCTACCATCATGACTGTGCCAGAGCGTAGCCAGGTGAAAGTCTCAGGGGAAAATGCTGGCTCAATATCTAATGCTACTTTGTTGTTGTTGTTGTTGTTGTTGTTTTCAGGCCAAATGAGATTGCACAAAGATTCTGAAAGGGAACACTTTAATCCAGAAAGTGCTTTTTGGATCAGAACAGTTTTCAATTCAATTCCTTGTCCTCCATTCCCTGGAGATACCTACAGACTTTCTTTCTCCCCTTCTTTCCCTGATTAGTTTATTATGTTTGTTGAAAATAAATGAGGCTAGCATAGATTAAAATTTGTCACTGAATATTAAAACCCTAAAGCTATTTTCTCTGATTATATTTCATAAACTATGAAATAACTGAAGTTGAACTCAAAATAGGATTGCATTGGGTAAAATTCACACACGTTTGTTACCACTGGTCTATAGACTCTACAAGGATCCAAACATACATACTTGAAGGCTATATCATTTCTGAAGTATACACTCACATTCAGATGTCAACCACCCTGAAATATGTTCATGTTGTGGATAGTCCTGGGGCTAATTATATTTGATGTTAATTCTGTTCTCCTGTGAGTGACTTCAAACAAGGAATGAGCCAGCACTCAGGTGATTTCCTGTAAACCTGCTCCCCACCTTAATTTGTAAAATAAAGGAGAGCTGATGAGTGGGCAGGTAAAAGGGAAGGTGGAGTGGAAGGTTGGAGGAGAAAAGAAGGAGAAAATGGAAGAGGGAGAGGATGCAGAGAAGGAAGAAGAAGAAGAAGAAAAGCAGAGCAGAAGCACATGGCCTGGAGAAACTACAAGTTCTAAGGGGTCTCATAAGCTGTGGAAGATGGTAGTGTAGTGGTAGATTTGTCCAATCTAGGCATACAATATGTATTCATACTAGCTGTGTTGTGTTTTCATTACTGGGGCATATTTTGGAGGAGATTTACCACAACATGTTCAGGTACCAAAATCCCGAAACTCTTGTTTTGTACAGGGGAAGGGGAGGAGGAGGAGGAAGTGGAAGAGGAGGAGAGAGGGGAGAAAGGGAGGAGGAAGGGGAAGGGTGAGGGGAAAAGAGAGATAGGGTGCTTACAGGCATACATTTGCTGAATTCCCTGAACTTTGTGATAATTTAGGCAAGTATTTTTGTGGTATAAACAATATTGAGGAGTAGAAATGATTGTCATAGATATATTTGATCACAGCTACTTTGCTCACCAGCTCTGTATTCCATATTTATGGAAAAATACATCAAATTCAAATAATGATCCATTTTATACATTAGGGTTTTTTTGTTTTTTGTTTGTTTTTGGGTTTTTTTGTTGTTGTTGTTGTTTTGTTTTGTTTTACTTTAATGTAGCTGTCATCCCCCAAAGGAAGACTCCCTACTGGTCTGCTCTAGTGTATAACACCTGAAGAGATTTCAGAGCTTCTAGAAACACCCTGACCTTGTTAGATCTTCAATGGACATTTGCACTGCTCCTAAATTTTATTCTGTAAGTGATAAGGAGTGTGGGGTCAAAGCTCTTTTCAAATAGTTTTTTTTTATGTTGAGAATTATAATGATGGTAGAGAAGGGAGATAGTAGAGAAATAACAATGAAACATTTTTAATCATGATTAAGAGAATATTTACTCTATTACCACAAGTTAACTAAATTTTGATACAAATTATTGCCACTGTTTTTAACAATATAAATAATGAGATAGTAAAAGATTCTGTAATCATGTAGGTTTAGGCTCTTATTGAAGCATGTTACATATGTACGCATTACATTTTGTTTTATTATATTGTGTCCCACAACATAAGCATTTGGTAAAAGGTACCTCTGCCCTGTTCTTAAACTCCAAACCTCCATTATTATCCTGGGTTAAGGAGATGGTTTGAAGACTGAGTTTTCTTTTTTGTCACCCTCAAAGAGCACTGATATCTGATCTATTACATAAATTATACAAAGAAAAATGTTACAGAGAGTAAGGCTGTTAAGAGCTCCCCTTTCTTACACTTACTCTTTAAAACATAATTTGCAGTTTTTATTGATATTGTTAAGTATAGTCTTAACACCATGTGTTGCATAGTAATTTCCCCCATGATGAAGCATTCCTTCCTGAAGGAAAGCTTAAGGAACAGAATGTTTGAAAGCAATTGTCCTCACTCTTCCTGATGCTGTGACCCTTTTCTATAGCTCCTCACATTGTGATGACCCCAAGCATAAAATGATTTTTGTTGCTACTTCACAACAGTAATTTTGCTACTGTTATGAGTTGTAATGTAAATATTTTCAGAGATAGAAGTTTGCCAACGTACATCACAACCTACACTTTGAGAATCACTGTTCTAATGTGAGGGAGAACATACAATTTTTCAGGAATGTTAATAAGCTCAGAAAGTAAATAACTCAAATTTTTTTTCAGAAAAATTTTAAACTTATCAGATTCACTCACTAGTCCCTGACCTCCCCAATAGTCCAGAAGCAGTAAGGAATGCTAGGGGACACCCTCACACCAGCTGAGCTGACTGGTTAGTGGCTCACACTAAATGAAAGAACACTCTGCAGCCTGCAGGCTTCACACCGTGCTCCAGGTTTCCAGCTCTTGTGAGATGTCACCAGTGATTAGATGGCATTTTGGTGATGTAACTGTTTTGGAGTAATTTCTACTCCTGAAAAGTAACCCAACATCCATATACCGTTAAACAACCTCAAATAACCTTGTTGGTTCACCAAGTTCAACTGTGGTGATATCTTTACTTTGGTCTGTCATTGGTCCCCATCTGCAGTGTTATGTCCTATGCCATATGTTCTATCATGGTTAGTCCTCTTTGCCAAGTTGACTAGATCTGGAATTCATTTATAGGCACATATTTGAGTAGGTTTATATGGATAATTAATGGGAGGTTTGATAAGAGAAAATTCTTCTTCTGAGTGTATAGGGCTCTCTGCGAGCAGCACAGTATTATAAGTTCTGAGAAGAAAGCTTTTGTCTGCTTGCCCTCTCTCTTTTGCAAGTGACTGCATCTACTCTGCTGCTGCCTTTAATGCTTTCAATATTTGGTAACATTGGAACCAAGATTTTTCATTCTTGCAATATGGGATGAAGACTGGTAGCGTGTAGTTTGTGACAGTTGAGAACACTGTCTTGCCTTGTGGTCTAAGCAGCTTTTAGGTTCTCAGTATAGGTCGTTTTGGGGCTACCTAACCCATACTATGCAAACAAATCTAACACATTCCCTTGTAAAATGTAGTCATTATATTCTTTATGTTCCTCAGGAGAATCCTGTATAATACATGCTCATCTGTGCATTGAGGAAGTCTCTCTCAATGTCATGTCTGTGTTTCAGACAGAAAATAATGGCTACAGGTTAGTGTTTACTTTGATTCTGAAAGAAAGAGACACACAGAAAAATAAACCCAAGAAATTTGTAATTGCAATATGTGGACAAACAAACCCTGTAATTATTTTCAGGACACTTTGACAGAACAGTTCCTAACAGGCTTTGATACATTTGATACAATAATTAGCAGTGAGACCTAAGGTAACTCAAGTGACCTCTTTGGTTTCTTTTCCTACAGAGCAAAGGAGCTGAACCAAATAATTTCAAAATATTTTCAAACTCTAACAATTTATATTATCTTATGATATGGAAGAGAAAAGGAAAAATTTTGGCTTGTTCCCTCTCAATGGGATGTTGAAATCGCTTTAAATATTATTTTAATGCTACTTATTTACTCCTTTGCCTCTGTCACTAGTTGCTGTGTATATTTAGGTATTCTTGGGTGAGTGCATATATATTCAAATTTGTTATATAATCTTGGTCAATCGTCATTTCTCTTGCCTCTACTGTGACTGTTTTGACTTAAAGCCTTCCTTGTGTAATGTAACCATAGACAATTTGTGATACTGAAATGAGTGAAAGCTAGCTTTTCCCAAGACTTACACGGGTCATAAAAATTCTACACGTTTAACAGGGGCTGTTTATAGCTTTTGAGGTCCAACTTCTAATTCACAGCCAAATGACTTAGTTGCCAAGTTCTGTCAGTAAGATAATCAGAACAATCTCGATGAGGTTGTCAACTATTGAATCAAATTCATCCTTTGTTTTCATAGGAAACAGTCCTTAGAGAGGCTAAGTGGCTGCATGAGAATAGTGTTTTAGTTAAAGGAAAGCAGAAAGCTTCAAATGGACATCTCGTGCTACTTCTGTAAGTGATGTGGGTTTTACAGTCAGTTTTGTTTTTTCCTTTATAGCCCATTATTTCATTTGATGATTCTTATAAAGAATAGACTCAAACAGCACTATGATTTGCTATCAAATAAATATCAGTGCTTTCCAGTGAGGAGTGTGGTTAGTCAATATAATTTATGACACAATGTTAGCATTTAAGAAGAATCAATGAAGGACAACAGTGATTGGTAGGTCGTTTGTGTTCATTTCTTATTTTTATTGATTTTTTTAAAGAATTTCATACCAGATTATTATATTTACATCATTTCCAGCCCTCCCTCTACATAGTGGATAACAACTTCTATTTGTACCTGTCCAGTGGCCATGGACAAACTGGGTTTACCTGAAAAGGGGTAGGGGGGCTTGAAAGAAGAATGAAACCAAGACAAAGGTTCTGATCAAGGCTTCAAGTTTAATATTCAGCACTGTGTTTATATAGGGGGAGCCCACAGACCACATCCTTTGTTTCAGCTGAATTATGATGCAAAGCAAGCTCAACAGGCAGTCTATTCCTGTGGGAAGTTGCAAGTACAACCAAGGTAGATGACTCCACAACTCTACCTTGGTCTGGTCTTTGAGGTCAAACCTGGCAAATGCTCAAGGTCTATTCCACCTGCTCAAAGCTGGGAAGGGCACATCTACTGACTTGTTATTGTGGCAATAGAGATTAGCTTTAGCCCTAGGAGTATGGTAAGATTAAACATTAATCCAGTACATAGATTATTTTTAGAGAAACTCAATTTAGCCTGGCGTGGTGATGCACATCTTTAATTCTAGAACTCAGGAGGCAAAGGGAAGCAGACCTCTGAATTAGTAGCTACGATGGTCTACAAGAGTGAGTTTCAGGGCTATAACAGAGAAACTGTCTATAAAAAGAAATAAAAAAAATCAGTCTTGCCATTAATACTGGGAAGAACTTGTAGCACCTTGAGTAAGTTTGTAGAAAAGGAAAGATTGCCATATCAGGAAAGGCTCAGAAAACCTAATTTATGTGATAAGATGAAAGAACACACACACACACACACACACACACACACAAACCTAGCTAAAATCTTCACACATATATGGCCTTGACTGCTTACAAGAAAATAAGGAGAAGGACAAAGATGATCTAAAGATGTTACTTTTAAAAGTAGAGAGTAAGGACTCTTCACTTCTAAAACCATATCTATTTTTCCTTAATCTTACCAAATGGACAAATTGTGTCAAACTCTAGGAGGGTCCAGGCTAAATAGCCAATCTAGACTGCATTCCTAGGAGGTTTTCTTCATATTTTTCTTCATATTGCTAAAAAGGCTAAGTTGGAGAGATGGGATGGCAGGGTGTGTAAAGGCACTCTGTCCAAGCCTGGTGAGTTGAATTCAGTCCCCAGAATCCACAGAGCAAAGGAGAGAACCAACTCCAGCACACTGTCCTCAGACCTCCACACAAAGCTGTGGCCATGGGAAATGTGGGCTCAGACAGACACACAAAATAAATAATATGTTGATGTTTTTATTTTTAATAATTAAAATATAAGAATGTCATTCTTTCTTCTTTTTATCCCCTCCTCAGCCCTTTTCATGTTCCCTCTCTCTCAAATTCGTGGCCTCTTTTCAATTAACTGTTACTTATAGATAAATAAAAGTAATTAAATATATAAACACAACCTGCTCTGTGTTGCTTGTATTACTTGATTTCAGAGATGACCACTTGGGGGTTGGAAAATCAATTACAGGAATAATTCCTCATAAATGCTCATTATCCCTCATCAACATTCCTTAGTTCTTCCAGTCTTTTGTCTAGAAGTATGGCCCTGAAGGGCTTCCCCCTTCCATGTTAATGTGTCCAGTGGCGGTGCGTTTGCTCAGGACTCATTTAGGCATCTTTATGGTTGAGGTATTATGAGTGTTGCTTCCCGATCAATCTCACCTCATATGTTCTGGCCCTCTGGCTCTTACAATTTTTCTTTCTAAGATCTTCTCTGAGCCTTAGGTGCAGGAGTTCTGTTGTACATGTATCCACTGAGTGTGAGCATGCCACCATCAATCCTTCGCTGCAGTTTGAATAGTTGCAGTTTTTCTGTGATGGTTTCTGTCTTCTGTGATGGGAAGTTTCTCTGATGCGCAGTGGGAACTACAGTTATCTTTAGATATAAACATGCATATCTAGAAGGTAGATTTTGCTCTTCTAGTAAAGTGATAGTGATAGATTCTTCTCTCAGGTTCATGACTTCACTAGCTAGGTATAGTTGGTTAGGTTTCCAGTCCCAACACATTCATTCCTATTGTACAGGCCTTATATTCAATTAAAATAAAATTAATAAAACACTTAAGAATTGTTTAGTGCTCCTATAAGCTTTCAGACAATCAAAAGATGTTTTAGTAACAATGGATCATCCAATAGGCCATTCAGATTTATTCCTTAAATAATAAGACATAAAACATTAGGTTCATGTTACTATGAATCTAAGTTAGAGGTCAATTTACCTAGAAGAAAGCTATGGCTACTCCTATTTTGAAACAATTAATTATCACTTTGTATGTAAGAACTCAGTAATTTTAAAATAACCATGTCAAGTTGGATTGAGACCAACAAAGCTTTGAAATTCAAAGGCCATCACATCCTCCTATGGAAATAAAATAAAAGCGGCATGAGGAAATTACTTAGATGCAATCAGTTACGTACTTCTTTGTGGCAAATAAAAATTGGCTTGGTGGTTGGACAGAAAATCCTAGAGCAAGAATCAAGAATCTTTAAGAGCTAAGGCTGAGTTCCGATTGCTAAATTGGCAACATATTCCCAGATGAATTCTAAAGCAGCTACTGTCCCACATTTTCATTTTAATGGCATTGACTATAGTGTCTTGTATACATAAGCCAGAGCATGTGTTTCATGTTTCATGACTGGAGCTGCAGACACGTAGGTTGTGTGCCTACTAAATTCATAGACATATTTTGTTAGCAGAAACTGGGACCAGGAAACTGAACACTTGGGTGCTGAATCTGAGAAATCACAATGAACAATATCTTCTTTAATTAAGGTATGTGGACAGGTTTCAAGCTAGTGCCACAGTCAGATGAGTCCTGGGGAGATGGAGATGTCAAGAGATAATGGAGATACTAAATACATTTTGACAGAGCATGCACCACACCCATGCACACACACACACACACACACACACACACACACAGAGGGGGGAGGGAGAGGGAGAGGAAGAGGGAGAGAGGGAGGGGGTGGGGGAGGGGGAGAGGGAGAGAGAGAGAGAGAGGGAGGGGGAGGGGGAGGGGGAGGGAGAGAGAGAGAGAGAGAGAGAGAGAGAGAGAGAGAGAGAGAGAACATGCAGAAGCTCTTATAATGTGTTCTTTCATGAACCTGCAGGATATGCAATTTATAAGAGGCATTTGTTAATTTGCTTTTTAATGGTATAAATTTAGTTATAAAGGATGTTATAGATATACTGTTTAAAAATCTTCCGTGAATTCTTGGGGAAAGTAACCTTAACTTTTAGCTGAAATCATTTACTGTTGTCCAAAATGCTACATTTTATGTTTTTGCACATAAGGTTTTTCCCTGTGGTATATTTTGGTTAATGGCATATGCAAAATTTTGCTTACGTTCAGGAAATTTTCTTAAATGAAGGGATGTTCATAAGTTGTCTTCTTCCTGCTGCAGAGGCACAGTTCCCATTTTAGCATCCACTTTATAACGTAGATGAGCATAGCATCTATAGAGGAAGGAACAGTAAGGAGTAAGCTAGATCTCTGACCACCCTTATAGTTTCCATAGAAATTTCATTTGTGTTTCTATGGACTTCTGATAAAGAAAACTCACGTTTCAGTCTTGGTTACTATTATCTGGAGTTTCTGTATGTAGTACTTTCCTAGGGTTCCCGTCACAAAACACTAAAGAACTACTGGACAGACAGCAGAAAAACAAACACAAAAACAAATAACAGCAACAACAAAAATAAACAGAAATACATTTTTCATTTTGTTAGGCACTGGAAGTCCAGAATCAAAGTCATTTCTCTTTCTAGTCTGTCAAGAATCAGTTGCATCTTCATTTGGATGTTTTGCCTTTAACTCATATGCTGTTTTGTTTTGCAAAGACACTAGATGTTGTCTCTAAAGCAAGAAGTAGAGAAGACATGAGTGAATGGGGGGAGTGAAGGAACAGACACATCAATTGTCTGGTGTCCATCCTTTTTGAGAACTCTTATTTTTTTTTTTTGCCCTTTTTTTTTAATTAGATATTTTCTTTATTTACATTTCAAATGCTATCCTGAAAGTCCCCTATACTCTCCCCTTGCCCTACTCCCCAACCTACCCACTCCCATTTCTTGGCCCTGGTGTTCCCCTGTACTGGGGCATATAAAGTTTGCAAGAACAAGGGGCCTCTCTTCCCAATGATGGCTGACTAGGCCATCTTCTGCTACATGTGTAGCTAGAGACAAGAGCTCTGGGGATCCTGGTTAGTTCGTATTGTTGTTCCAACTAGAGGGTTGCAGACCCCTTCAGCTCCTTGGGTACTTTCTCTACCTCCTCCATTGGGTGCCCTGTGTTCCATCCTATAGATGACTGTGAGCATCCACTTCTATATCTGCCAGGAACTGGCATACATCAGATTTATAATACTGCTTTCAGAAACAGATTTTGGCCATTAGGACAAAATACACATATGTTAAATGAAAATATATTTCATCAGTAGATTCATCAATTGAAAATAAATTCAATGAATTGAAAATAATAGATAATATATGCCTACAATTATTTTAAAAATACTATGGGGTTAAGAAGTGGAAGAGGAAGAGAAGAAACAAATAGTCATTGTAGATCTAATTTTCTGAAAACTGAATGAAATATAATTTAAGTAATTTAAACTACTAAGGGCTGGATTTAAAAAATGAGAATCCAAATGAAAATTGGTTGAATTGAAGGGCAAAATTTTGAAAAAGTTAAGGTGTTTAAGTAATTAAGGGCTTGGGTAAAAATAAGTCCCTGAGTCTTAACTTGGAAAATTATAACAGTTTTGCCCCTTGCCACTCTTTGCAGTGGAAAGTCAGTGCTCAGCATCTTTTAAAGCATTGTGCCACTTCTTGCCTTACGCAATGGGTCTATGTGGTATATGACTGTCCTCCTGGTGGTTTGAGCCAAGCAATCAGAACGATCACTCAGAGTTTGAGCTTGTTTTCTATTAGTTATGTTTGTCTTGTGGTTAGGTACCTGACAAACAATGGGAGATAAGAGCTGTTTACTTTGGGCTCTGAGTCTCAGAAATCATGGTCCTCCATTTCAGGAGAGCCACTGCAAAGAGAGCTTACAGCCCAGGTCCTTCACATCATGAAAGCAGACAAGGAAGCACAGGGTGTGGCCCAGAACAAAGTGAACAAATAATCTACAAAGATTCTCCCCCAATTACCTATTTCTCCAAGTCAGGAACCCCCTCCTCAAGTCTCCACAGTCTTCTAAGCAGCACCGTAAGCTGGAGATTGGCAAGGTAGAAGTACAGGAGAAGTTTCATGTTTAGGCTATGAAAGTGTCTTAACCTTGTCTCTGTGTTTAAGTCTCTCCTTTCCTAATTATATGAAGGAAGTTGACAGAAACCAGCTTCCTTGCTTTGTGTTAAATAACGTCTCTTCACCAAACTGTTGAAAGAAATGGCAGGGTTCACTGCTATTGGACTAATTTAGATTGAAGCAATACTTGAGGCAGTCAATGGAGCCAAAGGACAAAATTATGATGAGATGATTTTGGTTAATTTAGGTTTACTCCAGACTGCAGAGTGTAAGAATTCATTCTAAAACATGATATATCAGAAAAACCTAAGCTCTCAGAAAAAAGAGAGGAGTAATAAATATAGTATTAAATATAGATTGTATTTATATATCATTATAAACATAAATTAATATATACCAATGTATTATTAATATTATAATATATCAATAGGATATAAATGTATTAATAAGTAAATTATATTATATAACATATAAATATATATATATTATATAAACATATATATGTTTCCAAGTATAAATAAGTATACATCAATATTTTTCTGATACAGATGTTTTATACTATGCAGTGCCCATATATTTTCTTTCAAAATTTCCTATATGCACATAAATTTCTATTATATGCATATTTGCCTGCATATTCAGTCCTTGATTAAAAGCACTTAAAAGCAAATCATGTTGCAGTGTTCCCTCACTCTTTCTTATCCAAGATAGTGCAGAAAATGAAGGACTGTGAAGGGATTGTTTTATGTTACCATGACAGAGAGCAAACTTCTTACTTGGAAACTTTAATAAAACAGGGCAAAGCAGGTTTTAGAACAGTTTTGAAATTTACCAACATTGTAAGGACAAGGATTTCTGAATAAACACAGAAAAAGGTTCTTAACTTATGTATTTTGAGTTATTTATGAAAACTTCTATAGTTATAGTTATTTATAAAAATGCACATTTCCAGACATTATATACTGTATTCCTTAAATATCTTTACTGCCAACTTCATTAGATTTTTATACAGCAGATAGCATTCACGCCATTGAACTTCTCAGACCCAAAAGGACATGCATGGCATGTACTCACTAATAAGTGGATATTAGCAAAAAAAAAAAAAAAAAAAAAAAGTACACAATACCCAAGATAGATACCACAGAACTCAAAAAGGTCAACAAGCTGAAGTGCACAAGTAAGGACACCTCAGTCCCACTTGGGAGAGAGAAGAAAGCTTTCAGAAGTGGGGAGGGAGGGAGGGACCTGGGGGCAAAAGTAGCAGGTCGGGGGTTGGGGGTTGGGAAACCTGATCTGGTATAGGGTGAAAAAAAAAAGACTGAAACCCTGAGGGCCAGCAGAAAGATTGGAAATAGGCAACCTCGGGAAATAGGAGGTTAAGGGGACCCTCCAGAATGCACCAGAGACCTGGGAGGTGAGAGACTCTCAGGACTCAAAGGGAGGGACCTTAGATGAAATGCCTGAAGTAGGAACTTATAGAGCCCACCTCCAGCAGGAAGACAGGGCATCAAATGAGGGAGAGGGAGGCCATCCCATAGTCACAACTCTGACCCATAATTGCTCCTGTCTCAAAGAATTACAGGGATGGAAATGGAGAGGAGCCTGAGGAAAAGAAGGTCCAGTGATAGGCCCAAAATGTGATCCAGCTCAAGGGGAGGTCCCAAGAACTGACACTATTACTGAGGCTATGGAGCACTCACAGAAAGAGACCTATCATGACTGCCCTCTGAAAGATCCAACAAGTAGCTGAAAGAGTCAGATGCAGATAATTGCACTCGACCAATGGACAGTAGCAGTTGACACCTGTTGTTGAATTAGGGAAGGCTGACAGAAGCTGAGGAGAAGGGTAATCCTGTAGGAGGACCAGCAGTCTCAATTAATCTGGACCCCCGAGATCTCTCAAACACTGGACCAGCAAACAGACAGCATATACCAATTGATATGAAGACCCCAATGCACATATAGTAGTAGATTGCCGATTCTGTGTTCATTGAGAGATGTTGCACCTAATCCTCAAGAGACTGGAGGTCCCAGGGAGTTTAGAGGTCAGGTAAGGGGTAGGAACATTCACGTGGAGACAGGTGGGTGGAGAGGAGGTATGGGATGGGGAACAGACAGAGGGTGGATCTGGGGGAGAGGATAAAATATGGTGTGTAAAAAAATAAATTAGTTTAAAAAATTAAGCAAAAAAAAAAAAAAAAAAAAAAGAAGAAGAAGAAGAAGAAGAAATAAAAACCAAAGCTTACTTTTCCCATAGGTGACCACTCTTAATCAAAGTAAGAGAGTCTCCTGCCTCTCAGGACAAAGCACTTCGTAGTCATACTTAGAGGATCTTCATGAATCTGTACAAAGAACCCTCCAGACTATTTGCTACTACACAGATGTAACTGTTCAAGAGTAGGCAAGTCTTTCTTTGCTTCAGTTTCTATGGCCTGTGAAGAAAGGGATGAAAACTCTGTCATCATTAAGAACTTAAAAAACAAAACTAAACAACTGAGCACCACCATACATAAATGAGGATCCCCTGGCGGAAGTCATTCCATACCAGAAGGAATAATAACATTTAAAGCCCGACTTTGCAGAACAAAGAGGCTTGGATTCTCTTGCTATTTCTAGGGGTACAGATGAAATCAAACTAAAAGAATGTTCAAAGGAGAGCAAATCATGTTTGATCATAGACTGTGTAGAGGGAAGGTGAAGATAATCAATAGCTGGTATGTTTGAGCAAGCACTACAACTTGCATACCATGGGCAGTTTTTCTATGTCAATCAACTCTCCCTGTTAATGAAGGCTTTGGTTAGTTCTGAAGCCACTTGCCAATTCAAACAGCATCATTGTGGAGGTTTGGGCTTCCCCAGTCCCAATGAATAGAAAGTAGAGGACAGCCAGGGTCCTACTTCTTCTTCTTCTTCTTCTTCTTCTTCTTCTTCTTCTTCTTCTTCTTCTTCTTCTTCTTCTTCTTCTTCTTCTTCTTCTTCTTCTTCTTTTTGGTTTTGGTACTCACTCTGTAGATCAGGCTAGCCTCGAACTCAGAAATTGCCTGCCTCTGCCTCCCAAGTGCTGGGGTTAAAGGCATGCACCACTACGCCCGGCAAGGGTCTTTCTTCTTAGGTTGACTTTGTACTGACATTAAATCAATGGAGCTTCTAAGCTCTGAGTGGTTTCAATTAGTTTTTCACATTGCTCTAAATGTCTACCGTTGGGACTAAAAGAAGTTAAATAATTCATGAATTAATGAGCATTCTTCCATCATTTCAAATCACATCCTAATACATTTGTTTTCTTTTGTGACAAACATTCCTCTATTGCATCTATAATTCTGATCCTCTGATGATTCTTCAGGGTATCAGAAGTAACTATGATATGCTAGCATTAACTCATCCTTCCTATTGCTAAAGTTTTAATAACTTTAAATCTTTAAGCTGGTTGCTGAAATATTGCCAGCCTAAAGTGGGTCATGGCAGAAATATTTCTATGAGAGACACTGTCAGCTGCTATGGCATCTCAACTAACAGCATGACTTATCAGGGATATGTTCAAACATCTACTTTCATCACTGGCTTCCCTTCCCAGAGCACAGACACTCCCTTGAAATACAAAATGAAAATTGATGTAAAATTAATTCATTCTCAAAAGGAAGAATATCCATTTTAGTATATGCAATTTATCAAATGATAAATTATTCTCTATTTGTGAAACCTATGTATGCTTGATTATAAAGGTCTAGATTTGGACATCTTAAAGCACTAATTAATAATTATTTTATATTATTTGGTGTGCCTAAAAAATTAAATACTAATTCAATGTTCTCCTTTTAAAAATGTAATCATGTTGCCAACAACTGAATCCTTAAAAATAATAAAAATATAAAAATTAAATTTAACAAATTTGTACAGAAATGACTTGGTTTTGTGAGGATTCAAACACTAGCCTGCTAATAAAGAATCATCGTCATTTTGATCAATGTGTTTCACCCTAGTTTAGATATTTTCAGATTAGTGGTGAGTGGTGTCAAATACATTCATATGTCAATGAAGAGATTTTGGCTTCGAGGTAAGTAGGCTAGAGACATTTTGCCAATTCTTACACGCGTTCTTGCGACCGGCCAGGAAAGACGCAGCAAACCAGAATCTTCTGCGGCAAAACTTTATTGCTTACATCTTCAGGAGCAAGAGTGCAAGAGAGCAAGAGCTCTATTGCTTACATCTTTAGGAGCCAGAGCAAGAGTGCAAAAGGGGAGAATGGCGAAACCCCGTCCCTTTTTAAGAATTATTCTCCGCCTAGGACGTATTACTCCCTGATTGGCTGCAGCCCATCGGCCGAGTTGTCATCACGGGGAAGGCAGAGCACATGTAGTGGAAAACTACCCTTGGCACATGCGCAGATTATTTGTTTACCACTTAGAACACAGGATGTCAGCGCCATCTTGTAACGGCGAATGTGAGGGCGGCTCCCCACAGCCAATATTTGATGGGTGATAAGAATTCTCTTCAATACTAACTCATTGTTTACTTTCATTTGTTCTCATACATTCTACATCCAAATTGCTCTAGAGTTTTCCATGTTACAGAAGCACTGTAAGTATCACAGGGAGGTGATGTGTAATATAGGAACAGTTAGATGAAGAAAGAGTTCAGTGAAGTTTTCAAAGACCAAGGAAGAATGGGTGAAAACAGCAACACTATGCCCAAACACAGGACAAGTCATGCTTTAAGTGAAGTATGGAGGACATGGGTAGCAGAGCTGTGAATATTTCTGTGTGTCTATAAAACTACCATCTTGGTGCACAATAACTTTATGATAGTCATTTCCACACTAATTGTACATTTCCTGTTCAAGTTCTTTTTTTGTTTTTTTGTAATTAAACATAAATCCAAAGACAAAATGGGAATGGGTTTTGAAGAACATGACAAGATTAGAGTGGTGGTGTAGAGGTGACCACACACAGCCTAGCACAAGTTCCTGAGGGCTGTTGTCTACTACACAGAAGAACCTCAGACTCTTGATATTTCAATAATGTTTTGCTATGTTTAAATAGTAACATTAGAGGTAAGCAATGATGCTGGCTACATTGGGAACATATCCCCTCCAGAATTTAAAAGGCA
Organism: Mus musculus; assembly: GCF_000001635.26. NCBI lineage: Eukaryota > Metazoa > Chordata > Mammalia > Rodentia > Muridae > Mus > Mus musculus. The sequence goes on from NT_187020.1 coordinate 171,121, forward strand.
GCTTTATTCCATTGTTTTAGCATAAGAGATGAAAGATTTAGAAAGTAAGTCATAAGTGCCCTATAAAAGGGCTAGAAAGAACTATTTTAGTCCCATCTCTCTCCTCCATCCCTTCTGTCTTTTGTAGAGACTCCTTCCTTTCACCAGAGGATATAGCAACAAGGTAAAGAGTGGAAAGTACAGAGAGCACCCCTCATCAGAATCCAAATAGTCTAATGGCTTCTACTTCACTTTCCTAACATTCAGAAATATGTGACACTTATTTCTACTATTTGTAAATTTCCCAGTCTTAAGTATTTTTGTTATATCAGTACAGATGGACATGCTCCACTATGTTCATAGCAGCCTTATTTATAACAGCCAGAAGCTGGAAAGAACCCAGATGCTCCTCAACAGAGGAATGGATACAGAAAATGTGGTACATTTACACAATGGAGTACTACTCAGCTATTAAAAAGAATGAATTTATGAAATTCCTAGGCAAATGGTTGGACCTGGAGGGCATTATCCTGAGTGAAGTAACCCAATCACAAAAGAACTCAAATGATATGTGCTCACTGATAAGTGGATATTAGCCCAGAAACTTAGAATACCCAAGATATAAGTTACAATTTGCAAAACACATGAAACTGAAGAAGAACGAAGACCAAAGTGTGGACACTTTGCCCCTTCTTAGAATTGGGAACAAAACACCCATGGAAGGAGTTACAGAGACAAAGTTTGGAGCTGAGACAAAAGGATGGACCATCTAGAGATTCCCATATCCAGGGATCCATCCCATAATCAGCTTCCAAACGCTGACACCATTGCACACACTAGCAAGATTTTGCTGAAAGGACCCAGATATAGCTGTTTCTTGTGAGACTATGCCGGGCCCTAGCAAACACATAAGTGGATGGTCACAGTCAGCTATTGGATGGATCACACGGCCCCCAATGGAGGAGCTAGAGAAAGTACCCAGGGAGCTAAAGAGATCTGCAACCCTATGGGTGGAACAACATTATGAACTAACCAGTACCCCGGAGCTCTTGACTCTAGCTGCATATGTATCAAAAGATGGCCTAGTCGGCCATCACTGGAAAGAGAGGCCCATTGGACTTGCAAACTTTATATGCCCCAGTACAGGGGAATGCCAGGGCCAAAAAGTGGGAGTGGGTGGGTAGAGGAGTGGGGGGGGGGGTATCGGGGACTTTTGGGATAGCATTGGAAATGTAAATGAAAAAAAAATACCTAATAAAAATACTTAAAAAAAAAAAAGAAATAGAAAAACAGTAACAGCAGATCAAGATTGGCAACTGGATTTGAGTTATCAGCTAACCTGTGACTACTGTAGAAGGGCAGAAACACAACTCCCACCAGTCTGTCATTGGTATCACCCTCAGATATTATCATCAAAGACCAGAATTTGTGGTTTCAATGAAAAAGCATCTCAGGACGAGTCTGCATGAAGCAGGAAAGGAAGAGGGCCCGGGAAAGTGTAAGTGCATGCCAGAGCAAGTGTGGGCTTCCCTAAGAGAGGGCTGCAGCTTATTAAAAGTCATTCTTTAGAACATGGATTTTAAGTATAGAGGTTAAGAAAAAGAGACACTCAGAAAAAGAGTAAGACATTCTGAACTGTGGGTATGAGCATCTCAAGGGTGGGAAGGGGAGCTACAGTTTATTAAAGGACATTTTTTTACCTAGATTTTACGTATGGGGTTAGGAAATAAAGGGGCATTCTGGGAAAGAATAAAACATACTCAAGTATGGATGTGAGTGTCTCAAGGGAGAGCGACAATTATTAATAAGTACCCTAGCAATAGACATTTACACTGTTTTCTGTTTGTTTTTGTGGCTCTCATATCTAAAATGCTTTCTTTAAAATGTTCTTTCCTCTCTTTTTGATAAGTAAGGACATAGGATGGCTCTGAACTGTCTTGGGTAAAGTCTTAAAATCATACTGTAAAGATAGAGCCACTGGATGGCACAGGGAATTAGTGCACGTCCTTTTACCATAAAGGGTGTTTCTGGTGAGATTCCTAGAGGGCTATAGCTTGGGAAGTATAAAGGCATTAAGTAAATGTTAGTTGTGCCTTGTGCTAGAATTCTTTATTCTCATCTAGTAAGAGATTTAATCTCATCAATCACATTTGATAATGTGGTCATGGGCTCCCTTTCTTCCTATAATTTCTCCCATTTTTTGTTTCTTCCTGATGTGTGTTGATGGGAGTTAGCCTCACTATGCAAGTAATAAGACTCACAAAATTTTTTCCAGAAAATCAATATTGGGGAGAAAAATTTTGTAATCACAATAAATTAAGACAAAATAAGTCTACATTGAAATCCAATATGGACATAATAAAAATGGGACTAAAATGCAGATTTAAAAGCTGATATTTTCTCTTCTCATATCTTAACTCATTCTAAAGAACTACCAAATTAGCTCTAGCCAAATAATCATTAGTTCTCACATTCTAGATGAAAATTACTATGATGTTCAATCTTAGTTACCCTGTTGGATTACATCATTTAATCCAAGCAAAGTCTGTCTTAATTGAACCCTACCTCAAACTACTTAGAACATACAGTCTTATAATTCTTTTCTATACCTACTCACTGAAGCCATACATAAGCACTTACAGTATATATTTCTTATCATTACAATTAATTGATCAGTCCAACTATGTTCAATCATTTCATTACATACATGCTTGATTAGTTTTAACTGCTAAGCATTGACATATGTACTACTTAAAACAATCTTGAACATTAACATATTTAAGAAACACTGCTATGTGACATTTCCCATGGACATACCTATGGCAAAGCCTATTATTTAAGAGAGAGTTTCCCCTTTCTATTGTGTCTGATTTTCTACATATAGAGAGTTTATCTCATTATAGACAGTTTAAGCTTCTCTCCTGTGCTATGTTTCAACATGAATATTCTTATGCATCATGACCTTGTATTCATTTGTTTCCCCCCTTAGTTTGAAGCGCTAACTCCTTTATCTAATTTATTCATTTGAATGAATACATTGCCTTCTTTTTATACTGCTTCTGTCTGTCACCTTTTTCCTTAAATACAATGTCGATTGTGGCAGTTCTGTTTTGAAAAGTAAATTACTAACAATTTCACTTCACCCCTTGGTACTGATTTTAACACTGTTACTTGCTATTGTTCCCTTCGTGTCTATGTGATCTGAGCTGTGTTCCATGAGGGCAGTAGAATGACTTTATGTGAATGGTATGACCAACATAGCAATTTGAACCAAAGGAGCCCTTCAAATAGAGTAAGAAAGTGTATGTGGATCAGCAACCATGATGCAAACCATGGTTTGCATTATCCTGAATTGTTATTTCATTTCTCTGTACTTTATCTCTAAATTATTATCATTATTATTATAAGCAGGGTTTTTTATATTTTTATTAGGTATTTTCCTCATTTACATTTCCAATGCTATCTCAAAAGTCCCCCATACCCCTCCCCTACACACCCACTCCCACTTTTTGGCCCTGGCATTCCCCTGTACTGGGGCATATAAAGTTTGTAAGTCCAGTGGGCCTCTCTTTCCAGTGATGGCTGACTAGGCCATCTTTTGATACATATGCAGCTAGAGTCAAGAGCTCCGGGGTACTGGTTAGTTCATAATATTGTTCCACCTATAGGTTGCAGATCACTTTAGCTCCTTGGGTACTTTCTCTAGCTCCTCCATTGGGGCCCCTGTGATCCATCCAAAAGCTGACTGTGAGCATCCACTTCTGTGTTTGCTAGGCCCCAGCATAGTCTCACAAAATAGAGCTCTATCTGGGTCCTTTCAGCAAAATCTTGCTAGTGTGTGCAATGGTGTCAGCATTTGGAGGCTGATTATGGGATGGATCCCCAGATGTGGCAATCTCTAGATGGTTCATCCTTTCGACACAGCTCCAAACTTTGTCTCTGTAACTACTTCCATGGGTGTTTTGTTCCCAATTCTAAGGGACAAAGTGTCCACACTTTGGTCTTTGTTCTTGAGTTTCATGCGTTTAGCAAATTGTATCTTATATCTTGGGTATCCTAAGATTCTGGGCTAATATCCACTTATCAGTGAGTACATATTGTGTGAGTTTCTTTGTGATTGTGTTACCTCACTCAGGATGATGCCCTCCAGGTCCATCCATTTGCCTAGGAATTTCATAAATTCATTCTTTTTAATAGCTGAGTAGTACTCCATTGTGTAAATGTACCACATTTTCTGTATCCATTCCTCTGTTGAGGGGCATCTGGGTTCTTTCCAGCTTCTGGCTATTATAAATAAGGCTGCTATGAACATAGTGGAGCATGTGTCCTTCTTACCAGTTGGGACGTCTTCTGGATATATGCCCAGGAGAGGTATTGCGGGATCCTCCGGTAGTACTATGTCCAATTTTCTGAGGAACCGCCAGACTGATTTCCTGAGTGGTTGTACAAGCTTGCAATCCCACCAAAAGTGGAGGAGTGTTCCTCTTTCTCCACATCCTCGCCAGCATCTGCTGTCACCTGAATTTTTGATCTTAGACATTCTGACTGGTGTGAGGTGGAATCTCAGGGTTGTTTTGATTTGCATTTCCCTGATGATTAACGATGCTGAACATTTTTTCAGGTGCTTCTCTGCCATTCGGTATTCCTCAGGTGAGAATTCTTTGTTTAGCTCTGAGCCCCATTTTTAATGGGATTATTTGATTTTCTGGAGTCCACCTTCTTGAGTTCTTTATATATATTGGATATTAGTACCTTATCTGATTTAGGATAGGTAAAGATCCTTTCCCAATCTCTTGGTGGTCTTTTTGTCTTGTTGATGGTGTCTTTTCCCGTGCAGAAGCTTTGCAACTTTATGAGGTCCCATTTATCAATTCTCGATCTTACTGCACAAGCCATTGATGTTCTATTCAGGAACTTTTCCCCTGTACCCATATCTTCGAGGCTTTTCCCTACTTTCTCCTCTATAAGTTTCAGTGTCTCTGGTTTTATGTTGAGTTCCTTAATCCACTTAGATTTGACCTTAGTACAAGGAGATAGGAATGGATCAATTCGAATTCTTCTACATGATAACTGCCAGTTGTGCCAGCACCATTTGTTGAAAATGCTGTCTTTTTTCCACTGGATGGTTTTAGCTCCCTTGTCAAAGATCAAGTGACCATAGGTGTGTGGGTTCATTTCTGGGTCTTCAATTCTGTTCCATTGGTCTACTTGTCTGTCACTTTACCAGAATCATGCAGTTTTTATCACAATTGCTCTGTAGTACAGCTTTAGGTCAGGCATGGTGATTCCACCAGAGGTTCTTTTATCCTTGAGAAGAGTTTTTGCTATCCTAGGTTTTTTGTTATTCCAGATGAATTTGCAGATTGCTCTTTCTAATTCGTTGAAGAATTGAGTTGGAATTTTGATGGGGGTTGCATTGAATCTGTAGATTGCTTTTGGCAAGATAGCCATTTTTACAATGTTGATCCTACCAATCCATGAGCATGGGAAATCTTTCCATCTTCTGAGATCTTCTTTAATTTCTTTCTTCAGAGACTTGAAGTTCTTATCATACAGATCTTTCACTTCCTTAGTTAGAGTCACACCAATGTATTTTATATTATTTGTGACTATTGAGAAGGGTGTTGTTTCCCTAATTTCTTTTTCAGCCTGTTTATCCTTTGTGTAGAGAAAAGCCATTGACTTGTTTGAGTTACTTTTATATCCAGCTACTTCATTGAAGCTGTTTATCAGGCTTAGGAGTTCTCTGGTGGAATTTTTAGGGTCACATATATACTATCATATCTTCTGCAAAAAGTGATATTTTGACTTCTTCCTTTCCAATTTGTATCCCCTTGATCTCCTTTTGTTGTCTAATTGCTCTGGCTAGGACTTCAAGTACAATGTTGAATAGGTAGGCCGAGAGTTGACAGCCTTGTCTAGTCCCTGATTTTAGTGGGATTGCTTCCAGGTTCTCACCATTTACTTTGATGTTGGCTGCTGGTTTACTGTAGATTGCTTTTATCATGGTTAGGTATGGGCCTTGAATTCCTGATCTTTCCAAGACTTTTATCATGAATGGGTGTTGAATTTTGTCAAATGCTTTCTCCGCATCTAATCAGATGATCATGTGGTTTTTGTCTTTGAGTTTCTTTATATACTGGATTACGTTGATGGATTTCCATATATTGAACCATCCTTGCATTCGTGGGATGAAACCTACTTGGTCAGGATGGATGATTGTTTTGATGTGTTCTTGGATTCAGTTAGCGAGAATTTTATTGAGGATTTTTGTATCTATATTCATAAGGGAAATTGGTCTGAAGTTCTCTATCTTTGTTGGGTCTTTTTGTGGTTTAGTTATCAGAGTAATTGTGCCTTCATAGAATGAGTTAAGTAGAGTACCTTCTGTTTCTATTTTGTGGAATAGTTTGTGAAGAACTGGAATTAGATCTTCTTTGAAGGTCTGATAGAACGCTGCACTAAACCCATCTGGTCCTGGGCTTTTTTTGGTTGGGAGACTATTAATGACTGCTTCTATTTCTTTAGGGTATATAGGACTGTTTAGATCATTAACCTGATCTTGATTTAACTTTGGTACCTGGTATCTGTCTAGAAATTTGTCCATTTCATCCAGGTTCTCCAGTTTTGTTGATTATAGCCTTTTGTAGAAGGATCTGATGGTGTTTTGGATTTCTTCAGAATCTGTTGTTATGTCTCTCTTTTCATCTCTGATTTTGTTAATTAGAATGCTTTCCCTGTGCCCTTTAGTGAGTCTAGCTAAGTGTTTATCTATCTTGTTGATTTTCTTAAAGAACCAGCTCCTTGTTTGGTTGATTCTTTGAATAGTTCTTCTTGTTTCCACTTGGTTGATTTTGCCACTGAGTTTGATTGTTTCCTGCAGTCTACTCCTCTTGGGTGAATTTGCTTCCTTTTGTTCTAGAGCTTTTAGGTGTGTTGTCAAGGTGCTAGTGCTTGCTCTCTCTAGTTTCTTTTTGGAGGCACTCAGAGCTATGGATTTTCCTCTTAGAAATGCTTTCATTGTGTCCCATAAGTTTGGGTATGTTGTGGCTTCATTTTCATTAAACTCCAAAAAGTCCTTAATTTCTTTCTTTATTCCTTCCTTGACCAAGGTATTACTGAGAAGAGTGTTGTTCAGTTTCCACGTGAATGTTGGCTTTCTATTATTTATGTTGTTATTGAAGATCAGCCTTAGTCCATGGTGATCTGATAGGATGCATGGGAAAATTTCAATATTTTTGTATATGTTGAGGCTTGTTTTGTGACCAATTATATGGTCAATTTTGGAGAAGGTACCATGAGGTGCTGAGAAGAAGGTATATCCTTTTGTTTTAGGATAAAATATTCTGTAGATATCTGTCAGATCCATTTGTTTCATAACTTCTGTTAGATTCACTGTGTCCCTGTTTAGTTTCTGTTTCCATGATCTGTCCATTGGTGAAAGTGGTGTGTTGAAGTCTCCCACTATTTATTGTGTGAGGTGCAATGTGTGCTTTGAGCTTTACTAAAGTTTCTTTAATGAATGTGGCTGCCCTTGCATTTGGAGCATCGATATTCAGAAATGAGAGTTCCTCTTGGAGGATTTTACCTTTGATGAGTATGAAGTATCCCTCCTTGTCTTTTTTTTTTAACCTAAAGTATCAGAATCCACAACTTGAAGTTTTTCTTATAACTGGGGCTGTGTCCTATAACTAGGCATGAATGGAGCTAAGAGGCTGCCCCTTATCTAGTTTTTTGTCTTACCTGCTTCTTTAGTGAGTAGAGTCCCATCTTTATGGGACTTTGATTTACATTCATTCCTCCAAGGTTCTCTTCACCACATTGTGGGCAGAGACCTGGAAGAAGGCCCTTCCTGTTTCCTGGGGGATTTTTACAATCTTTTCTCAGATGTTCAGGTTTTCCTTAACCAAAGTATGTAGCTTATTCCCCTGAGAATGCTTTTCATTCTCACAGGTCTTCTTCAAATTGGCACTGAGTTTCTGTCCCTTCGTTGCTACAGTTTAGGCCTTTTGTACTACGGCTGGTGAGACATCTAAACATGCTTTAATGTCAGACTGCCCCATGGTAAAACTTACTTGTCCTCCTCAAACTGATGATTCTTTATCAGCCGGTCTGCAGCACCAAAATGAGATCCTATCCTTGCCTGAGAGGTAAAGAAGAAAAAAAAAAAGAAAAAGAAAAAGAAAAAGAAAAAGAAAAAGAAAAAAAGAGATAAAAGTCTTACCTGTCTGGAAGTCCCTGTTCAGGTGCCATCCTGCCACAGACTAACCTCAGTCAGCCCCCCTCAATCCACGGAAGAAATCAGGGTTCCAGGTAGGCAGGGAGTCAGGGAGAAGGGTAACAAACAGACAGGGACACAAGGGAGTGTGTTGTATCTGAATGTAATTTGTCTCAAAGTGAGCACCAGTCTTATAAGTGACTTTTACACAAAACAAAGAAATGCATACAAAAAGCTAACAGGAACCAACTGGGATAAAAAATCAATGTTAACAACTGGGATCAAAAGCAACCCCACCTAAGGTCAGCTTAATCTTGGAAGCCAGGGGCAAGGGCTTCATGCCCTTGCCATATATGGTTCCAATTCTAGTCTATTGTATCGTCCACCTTCCCCCTAGGCCATTGTAAATTCCCGTGTATGGGAATGACTCAGTTATCTATAGTTCTATGTATTTACTCTAGTTCCTTCTTAGACCACAACCTTCCCTCTTCCTGGGTCATTGTAAATTCCTCCATATGGGAGTAACTTGGCTTCTCTTTTAAGTATCTGTAGGGAATCTCCATTTGTCAGAAGAACTCACCACTTTCTTCTAATATGCAATGTAGTCTGCCATACCTGACTGTAATGAAGATTCTAAGTATACTTTGCCCTGAGATTTCTAACTCTATGTAGTAGATAGTAATGCCCGATTTCTTTCACTATCTCTCTTACAATACTAGACATAATTCTGAATGTCACTGAATAGGCAACATTCTTACTGAATTCCAAGCTCAGGGTCAGCTCAAGGTCTACCTAGGGCATTGGTGAAGGCCAGGAAGCAAAGTTCAATTTTGCTTAGGTATTTGGCAAGTCATAGCTTGGAGACTCCTATAATAAAACAATACTTAAAGAAAGAGACAGACCCATACTATGACTAACACAAGGACAAAATTGGAGCATAGGTGCTATGGGATGCCATGGTTTCAGGAGACTAAGTTTCTGTGAACTTTTCACCTCGGGACTGCATCCAGGTTTCTAGGCCTGTCATATGAGTCACTACTGGAATGGATGTAGCAGCTGAGAATCCAGACAAAGCTCAGAACACACCATGTGCCAACACAAAAAGGTTATATAGTTTCATAATACGTTTTTAATATTTCAATTGTGAATTTGAAATTAATGTTTATACTTTCAATCAATGTTCACAGGTCCTTTTGTCTACATATATTATTTACCTTAAGACAGTGGTTCTTAACCTTTCTAATGTTGTGATCCTTTAATAGAGTTCTTCATGTTGTGGTGACCTCCAAGCATAAAATTATTTTGTTGCTACATTGCAACTGTAATTTTGCTACTATTATGAGTTGTAATGTAAATATTTGCTATGTAGGATGTTGGATATGTGTTGTGAAGAATATTAAAAAAAAAAAACCACCAAGTTCCCACACTCCATCCAGCTACTCTCTGCCCACCCATTCTCCAGTGGGGCCTGAGCTCCCAATTTCCCTTCGCTGACACACCAGCCCCTTGTAATGACCATCCACCCAGTGGTCAGCTGCCACAACACCCAGTAACCCAGTAGAAACAAAACTCTAGAAGCTTATAATTAACAAGTCAGATTTAGGCTGGGCAGTGGTGGCACACACTCTTAATCCAAGCACTTGGGAGACAGAAACAGGCAGATTTCTGAGTTCAAGGCCAGCCTAATCTACAGAGTGAGTTCCAGGGCAGCCAGGGTTATACAGACAAGCTCTGTCTCAAAATAAAAAAATAAAAATCAAAAACAAAAAATAACAAAACACAAAACAAAACAAGTCAGATTTATGTACCAATAAATTTTCAGTTCACAAGATGCCAATACAATAATTTCAGAGCCAATTGATAATCATATAAGTTGCCCACCTAAATCAGACAAGTTATCCCAATTATTCTATCCCAATATAATATTCATAACTATATGTGGCTATTTAAAACCCCACAGGATCAGGATCCTCTTCTTGTCCATCTGCCTCCATCTTGGCTTCTCCTCTCTCTCTTTCTCTCTGCCTCTCCAACTCTTAGCTCTGCCTTCCTTTCCCTGTCTAATCACAGGCATCCTGCTACCCTAATATTTAAATAGATTAGACAGGGAAAATTCTGCCATAGATATGTGACTTGCAAATGGATCATGACCCACAGGTTGAGAACTGCTGCCCTAAGACAATATCTCATTTCCTTTCAAAGGCTATGTGTGTTTCAATACACAAAACTTCAAGTCATTTGGTTATGAAGAATTCATTGTTTTTTACAACACTGTGTGTGTATGTGGGGGTGTGTTTGCAGGTGAGGGGACTTAGTGCAGATGCATGTGTGCTCACACACATTTGCATATGGACATCTACACACTGAGGCAGATTTGTTTTATTCTGGGAAGCTGAGTGTTGTAAACAACATGAAAGGATCTCATAGCAGGTAGAAAAAGTATTCAGAAATGAACTTGTTGCTAATAATGTGTTTGCTTTGATTAAGTGAAAGCCCAACTGGTTGAAATGGAGATTCTTAGACATTATCTTCAGTTTGGAGTTAATTTCTCTCTTGTCCAAACTCAGCAGACAATGTTTGAACCTCCTGGGGTCTTTTCCACCTCAGATGCTGAGTTGTGAATCCACACTCTGTTTTTGAAAGATGACAAGGCCAGATCTTAGGCCCAATACCACAGAGTCACTGACGGTTGCAAAGCAGGATTTCTCTAAAGACAATATTAAAATATAAACTTTAGAATTGAGTTATATGACTTGTAAGTCCAGTCATGTCTTTTGTTCACACTGGATAGTACATATTAAACTTTACAGGGGCAGGACAGATGCTGGATTCTCTACAAACTAACATTCTGATATAGGACAAATGAAGATGGTGCTTAGGACAGCAGCAGAAGCCAAGCCTTTACTGGTCACCCATTTATGTCCAAGTCAGACAATCCCAGAGGAAGGGCTTCAGTCCTCATTCTCACTCAGCTTCAATATGACCTCAAGGACTTGCATTTCCCACTTAAGTTTTCTCTCTCAAGCTTCTCTACATATTTATCCCTGGCAAAAGGTAAGTGCTCTCAAAGGGAATTAAAATGGGTGCACAGCCCACTTCATGAATGCAGTAATAGTGTCAATCTACTCTGAACCACGTAAACTTATCTGGTATTTGCAATGACCTGGCAGCATAGCAAATCCGCGTTATGTTTTAGCCCTTCTCAGACCAAATTCAGAGAACCTATGCTTAGACTTTAGGCTATGTTCTCTGCCTCTCAATGGATTAATTGAGATTCATGATATGATGTGTCATGATACATGTACAAAGTACAGCGATAAAACTATATGCATGTTGTCAGCTTAGAGAGACTTCAGGCCAATGAAGGAATGAGGAGGTCTAGTGTCCTCTCAAGGCCAGCAATGTGTGATCACAGGGCCTCAATTTCTACACTATTACTGTCTGTCAAGAGAAGTGGATGAAGACAGTAGACTGGTGACCTCATGGATGATGCGTGGCCCTCAGCAAGTACAAGATTAAACCCTGAATCAGTACGCCTCTGAGTGAGCTGGTACAAAGAGGATGAAACTAAAGAGCAGCAGGTTCTTTCTACCTGCTAATATTTCCTCTGTAGCATGCTGGGTACTTCAATTTATTTTAATACCATGCCTAGCTCTTTACTTCTTAAGGGACTCTGTGGAAATAAGTATCAGTACTTACTTGTAAGAGCTACAGGCTATTCTAGAGTGACAACAGCTTTTGAAATGGAAATACAATGATCTGGGAACTATAGAGTCTCTGTGGGAACACATACCCCAAAGTGGAAATGTTTCCAATGTTCTTTATCTCCAGTGACATCAAAGACTTTGTGAGATGCGTGGCTTCATGTTACCAGTGAAGTTTCCATCTGATTCTTTGCTCCCTTTAGCACCAGTTCTGGGAAGCAGCAATTCTCTCCATAATTGATTTCAGTTTTAATGACTGAGATGCATTGGTGAAACTACTTGTATTTCTTTTTCTGGAAAGTCAGATGTGAAATAAATTTATGCTAAATGGTCAGCACAAGAATATTCCACAGCACAATTTAGAAAGGCAGGGAATTATTTTAATGAGTAGGCTAGTTTAGAAACTAAATGTTCTGTAAGATAGCACTTCTTGGAAGAAACATTGAAATTAATAGAGTGGCCAGAAATGATAGGACACCTGCAATCTCAGCCCTTGGAAAGATAAGGCAAGGGGTATCTCAGTTCAAAAGCAACTTGGACTGCTCAGTGAGTTCAAGGCCAGCTCTGCTAGCCTGTATCTAAAATGAGCCTATGTCTTAGGTAAAAACTGAGGAGATCTGTTGCCTAAATATTGACAAGTGGGTTAAATAATAATATTGGACCAATGTAAAGATGTAAACATTTATTGTTATCACAAATGAGATTTACGTGTGTGTGTGTATGTGCTGCTTTGGTGCCTCTCCCAGACATTGTATACAGAAACATACCTGGGGCTTCATATAGCAGTTTCCCCTTCTAGAACAATCAGTTTGGCTTAATTTTAGCAAAGACTAGCTAGCCAACCAACCAACCAACCAACCAACAAACTCACTAGTTAACCAAATGAAGGATAAACATTTGTGTTGACTCAGTAATGGTTTTGAAAATTCTAGAGTCAATGAGCCACCAACCTATGAGCATACATGGGCTGGACTGAGGATCCCAGCACATATGTAGCAGATGGCCTCATCTCCTTGTGCCCTCTGACTCTATGTGGGTTTCCCAACAACTAGAGTGGGAGCTCTCCCCTAAATCTATAGCCAGACTGTGGGTACCAATTCTCTAACAGGGCTGCCTTGTCTGACCTCATTGGGAGGAGTGTGCCTAGCCCTGCAGAAACTTGGTGCACCTGTGTGGGGAGGTTCCCACCCTCTCAGAGGAGAAGGGGAGGGAGAATAAAGAAGGGACTCTTTGAGGGAGAACAGGGAGGGGCAGCAGTTGGACTGTAAATACATACATACATACATACATACATACATACATACATACATACATAAGATGAGAAAAAATTTTAGTCAATACCTCTCATCTGCAAAATCAGATATCCGTCTTGTCAAAGACAAAGTAATTTTGTTTTCAAGTTCTAAGTGATACAGGATAACATGTCTGAGTGATAACATTTTACATTAGACATTTAACAGTCATTTAGATGTTGATAACACAAGTACTTTACAGAACCTTTAGATATGTGTTAGGTGTTTAATCTGACTCCTAACTTCTTAGAGTAATAGATTTATTATTTTTCAATTTTTGGATTGAGGGTTTCACATCCATACCCCAGTTTCCCTCATTTTCTTATACCTTCATGTCTTCACTTTGTCCTTACAACCTCTCTCCCAAAATAAAAAAAAAAAACAAACAAAAAAAAAACAAACAAGCAAAGCATATAAAACATTTCATCACAGAAGCTGTAGTCTGTCACAAAGAGTCCCACAGTCCACACATCTTCACTTGCAGATGTTCATTACAATGAGTCTTTGGTCTGGTTCATGGTCTCTGGCTTCTATGACACCATCAATATTGAATCCTCATCAGCACTCCTTCTGGTTATACTGGAGTTGCCCTGTGTTATGGCGATCCTGCAGCTTTGGATCGGACAAACTGTCCCAACCTTTGGCAGATGATTGATAGAGATTTGGCAGTGGGCCAACTCAGTCTTGGATCTGGGCTTGAGTGGTAGCTGAGCTGGTCAGCCTCCACCAGCAATCCCTTATCCACACTCACAGGTAGAGATCTCCAGTTCTGCTCTGGCCAGGCTACCCAATACTGCCATCAGCAAGAGGCAAGGTCAGCTCTCCTGTTCTCATGCCCTCAAGGTTGGTTCAGCCACACCCATGCCTAGAGAGCCAGTTCCACTGTGCTTCCAGTCCAGGAACATATGACCCAGTCTCCCAAGCCTGTGAGGAGCTGGGACAGCTTTCCTGTTGTCACATCCTCATGGATGGCTAACTTGTACCCATACCACACGAGTCAGCTCTGTTGTACTCCCCAGAAGACAGTGTGTATGGCCTACTCTCCTGAGTGCTGCAACAGATGAGTGTGAGGTCTGTTTTACTTGCTCTCATGACCCCAGGGCCAGCTTTCCAGACTGCCACAGAGAGAAGGGGCAGGGGTGAGGTGAGGAGGGCACCATTCTCCTGCACCCATGCCATTTCACAGAAGAACACAAAGAAGGCCAGCTTTCCCACATTCTCCATGCATCTCAGGTCTGTGATTTAGTTTTTTAGTATCTTACAAGAAACCCATCTTTCTTAGAACTTGGAATCAGTTTGAGGTTCACACTTTCATTGAAAATTATCAATTGAGTGTCTCATTTCTTGGTATGTGTATAATTTGCTTCCAACATCTAGATTTTTTTTTTTAAAAACCTAACCTGTCATACCTTTTTCTCTAAAGTTACTGAATATTGAGGTTTAAAATTAAATCAAACTCAATATTTTCATTTTATTTCAAGTGAAATGAAAACATTTTTATTAATGCTCCTTATTCCTGTACTAACACACAAGGACAGATTTTAATGCTGAATATTGTTTTCAAGTTTCTCAGCAATGTCTAGCACTTCAAGCCTTCCATTCCTGCTCCTCATACCTTGCTCCATATTTTTCTCAGAATCAATTCCAGAAATGCCCATGTATTGCACTTGAGTCTGACACCCAATCTACTCTGCAAAATTTCAAGGAAAGGTAATTTATTTTACCGTTTGGCTTGTAGTCTCTCTAAAAATAATATTTTCTTACAATGAATCTTTAAGTACTTTTATTGTTTATATTTACATTACTATAGGATTAGTATAGGACTTTAATGAATTTATTCTTCAAGACTGTATTTAGCAGTCTTGAAGAATAACAGGTAATTAGGAACGTTTTCCAATTTTCTTGCAAGATGTTTCTTTTTAAGTGTTTGGTCCTCAAGAAAAAATATGCAATGGGTTATGTGAAGAGAATTAACATATTAGTAAACATAGGGTACAAACATTACTCTCTCCTCTTAACAAAGATTTCAGCAATGCAGAGATCTAATTCCAAATAATGACTTCAAAACTATAACACCGAAACTAGAATATACAAGATCATATTTTGAATACCAAACCTGAGCTTTTACTTTTAGGTTTTTAACTTAATAATCAATTATTTCACCAAAGCTTTGATCATTCACATATTTAACTGTAGTATTCCAATAATAAGATCACGGGAAAACCAGTTTTTAAAAAAAAATTTAGTAGCTCTTATCTGCAAAGCCATGTGCTATTCTTAATGTCTAGCTGTTGTAGGTGAATTCGTGTACATTTATAGCATGAGGCAAATAAACCCATTCTAGTTGTGGTGGTTTGCATATGTTCATCCCAGGGAGTAGCACTATTAGAAGCTGTGGCACTGTGGGTGTGGGCTTTAAGACCCACATCCTAGCTTTCTAGAAGCCAGTATTCTGCTAGCAGTCTTCAGGTGAAGATGTAGAACTCTCAGCTCCTCCTGATCATGACTGCCTGGATGTTACTATGCTCCTGCCTTGATGATAATGAACTGAATCTCTGAACCCATAAGCCAGTCCCAATTAGATATTGTCCTTATAAGAGTTGCCTTAGTCACGGCATCTATTCACAGCAGTAAAACCCTAACTAGTACAGAAGATGAACTTATAATGTTATGTAAGTAAGCATTCTGAACATCTCCAATAGCAACCAGCATCTTCTATCACAAATATACTTTTATTGTCCCATCAATGGCACTTTGGATATAGTCTCATCTAACATATGCACAAGTTTTATCTTTTATGTTCCCCACAAAAATTTCTTACACCATCCATGATAAATATTCTTATGCATTTCCACTAGCCTGTGAATTCAATTTCCACTAGCCTGAGAATAAAATTCCTCATATAAATATGAGGAATAAAGTGTTGGGTATCTGTTCAGTGTTTAAATTATATCTGGAAATGCAGGATATTACTTGAGAATTTCAGAAGACCCAATAAAGCATTTCCATACTATATTTGATGAAATAAAGAAAATTGTGTATCTTTTTAGTATGAAAGCCTTAAGCATTTGGAATCCATTTTATTTGACAGGTATTGACTTCTAGAAGATATAAACCTGGTATAGTGTAGACATTGATATTTGATTCATATTTATAGGTTATAAATATTGAAGTATTATAGATTTTTCCATTTGTATACTATAAAAATGACTGAAATTTATTATTTTTAAATATACCAAATATAGTCTTGTTAATTATTTCTACAATATTAATTATCCTTTTTCATTTGCTTTTTTAAATTTAGACTTCCTTTGAAAATTATTGACCATATATTTAATTTTAATACCATTTACCCTATGCTGCATCATTCTCATTAGCTTGAAAACCAAGTATTTTTATTCTGTTGTGGTTGAGGTCCCTTGACTTTAAGGACAATGCAATGCTTTATTTGTATTTGTAGAGACATTAAAGGAACAGGAATTAAATATCAGAAGATGTAAAGCAAACAACCAAGCAAATGGAAAATAAAACCAAAAGGCATAACTCTCTTTATATCAGGCAAATCAAACTTCAAACTAAAACTAATTAGAAGATATTTAAAAGACAGAACATATAAATAAAAGAAAAACTCAGCAAGAACCTACACCAGTGTTGGTTGTTGACAGCTTTGGTTATCAGAGACTT
This sequence comes from Mus musculus, assembly GCF_000001635.26. Classification (NCBI taxonomy): domain Eukaryota; kingdom Metazoa; phylum Chordata; class Mammalia; order Rodentia; family Muridae; genus Mus; species Mus musculus. Next base: position 187,998 of record NT_187020.1, read on the forward strand.
TACCTGAAGCCCTGATGAACTGAGAAAAAAACAAAGCTCCATCTGGAAGCTAAAGAATCATGACTGGCAGAGCCAGTGATAGCCTGGGGCCAGGGCCTTGTGAGCTTTCCTCTAAGACTCTGACATAGAGAAGAGAAACAGCGAGCCTTCTAGAAAACCAGGGCTGAGCTTGACACAGCTGGTAATGGCTTGGTGCCAGAGCCTTAGGGGAACTGTGGCTTCAGACCCTGAGAACTTAACTCTTCTTTTTATGCATCAAATATTCCAAGTCTTTCTATTACACGGTCAATATTCCATAGTAGGGGCTTAAATATTCTTAATTATTTGTGCTGGTTTAATGGATTTCTATCTGGTATTAGGAACAGGGAAGATTTCATCCATAAGAATTTTGTAATATTCTTACTTCCCAAGCTTTTCAGTAAAACATGAGACCCAGAGGAGAGGCTAATGAAAACAGGAGGAATTTTAGTTTACCATTATGTTGAATCCTCATATTTTAAAGAAAAAACATTTTATGAAAGTATTTAATGTTTTTATAGTTTTCTGTCTTTACTTTTATGAAAACTTTGATAGAAATTAACTTTGAATTAGATTAAGTTAAGGATAAAAATCAACTTAAAAAGCTAAGTAATAAAGAGAAGATTCAAATCTAAGCAGTATCTCCGAAATAATTTAAAAGATTTAATTAGATATATTACATTTTATATCTCTCTCTCATGTGTGTATGCATGATATATATGTACACATATATGTACATATGTGTGTGCACATGTAAGTGTACCGATGAGTTGTGGAAGTACGTCAGTGTTTGTGTGTGTGTGTTTGTGTGTGTGTGTTTGTGTTTATGTGTGTGTGTGTGTGTGTGTGTGTGTGTGTGTGTGTGTGTGTGTGTAAGTGCATCAGTGTTTTGACATATGGGTACAGCTAAGGGGACAAAGAATTTTGAGAGTGAGTTCTTTCCTTCTATCTTGTTTTGAGGTGGTGTTTCTCTCGTTATTTCTGCTTATATTTGTTAATTTCTGAAATAAAACACTGTGACCAAGGCAACTTAGAGAAGGAAGAGTTTATTTTGGGCTCATGGTTTCAAAAGGAAAGTTTCTATCATCATCTTCATTGGGGAGTTTGGCAGAGAGGCAGGCATGGCTGACAGCTCACATCTTAAACTACAAGCAAAAAGTAGAAAAAGCAAACTCAAGATGACACAAATTTTTAAGTTCTCCAAACCTGCCCTCAGTGCCATGCTTCCAGTATTGCCACATCTCCACAAAGTGCCACCAACTGGGAACTTCAAATACCTGAGATCATGGGACACATTTATCGTTCAAATCACCACACTGCATACTGCATACACCAAGCTAGCTGAGCTTGGAGCTTCTGGTTAATTCCCCTGTTTCTGCCTCCCATCTCATCATAGCAATGCTGGCATCTCAAATGCACACACCCAGCATTTTACATGTGGTTCAGAGATCAAATTCAAGATGTCAGACATGTTCAATTAGATGTTTTATTACCTATTTCTGATCCAGAAAGAATTTTTTTCCCACTTTAGCTGAAATATAATTTTTAAGGATGGTTTTAAGACATGCTAAATTATTTGAGCATATCATCTAAATGTGGTGCTAACCATAGGCATGATTGTTCTGAGCACAATATTGAAACAAATTAAAGGATTTTTTTCCCTGCGTTTTCCTGCAAAGTCATTATGGATTTTTGGACATAAACAAATTTATTATAGTAATCACTAGGGAAAAATTGCTTTAATGTTGTAACAAATGTACGGTCATTTTTGTTCATTCTATACTGTGAGTGCCATGTCTGTTTTTGAGGAAATAACATTACTTTATCTTTGCCCTTTGATATATGCATCCTGTTACCAAATAAGTACATCTGTCAGTTCACACACTGTCTAGATTCCAGAATATCTTAACAAACTCAGGATGTTCTCATAGCCATGATTTCAAATCAATGGAAGAAAAAAACACTTCCCACGCCTCCTCTGAAAGTTGTGAGGTTGTTACAATTAGTTAAATTTTCTAGAGTTACATTTAACATCTTTAAAGGAATTTTAAAAGATGAATTTTAAATGTCAAACATTTTATGAGCTTAACATTATTAATATGCTAATTAGTAGAAAACATCTTTGGTATATAGACTTGTTGACAACCTATGAGGTTATCCACATTTAAGCAAGGCATATCTATTTTCTTACCCATTTCCTTTCATGTAAGTTTTTGCCAGTGGAAAATAGTACTGACATTTTTCATAAGCAATGTCAAATTGCTTCTTGAAAGATAAATCATAAACTTGTTCAAGTATAAAGGAATTTTATGCAATAATATTGTTGCATAAAAGATGTTAGGGTTCTAAGCTCATGACTTTGTTGATGACTATTTTTCAAAATATACTGCATTCATTTAACAATTTAATAAGCATTTAGTTTTATTATTTCTTAAATTTGTTTTGTTCTTAATATAGATAGCTAAACTTAAAATTATATTTCATTAATTGTGGTACAACACATTCAAATCATGACTTTAGAAATAAGCTTGTTTAGTGTGGTGTCATAGCATTAATCTCTACTAAGTAAAAACTTTCCATTATTCATTTTTGTTAGCTTCATAATAATTCTGTTTGGTTTTGGTTTTGGTTTTTTTTTTTTTTTTGGTAGTGAGAATTGAGCTCAACATTTTCTTTCCTTTTGGTGCTAACTAAAGGTAACTTAAAGGGTATATGCTATTAATTTTGATATGTAAGTATATGTAAATATATATACCCATATGTATATATATATATATATATATATGTATATATATACATACATAAGTGTGTGTGTGTATTTTTATTGTTTTACTGCTTAAAATCTTTTTCAATACAGGTCTCTCCAATTAGATTTGTGTTTTTAAATTTGTTTAAAAACTTCTTTTTAAATATGGTTTTAATTTTTGAGATTATAATTACATCATTTCCTTTCCTTCTTACTTTCCTCTCTGCAAATCCTTCCATGTACTGCCATCCTGATCACTTTGAAAATCAAGGCCTCTTTTCTTCATTGTTACACACACACACACACACACACACACACCTAAACACATAAATTCACTCAGCTTTCTTTGTATAATGTTACTTGTATGTATGTTTTCAAGATAACTAGTTGGTATTCTCATCTCTGGGAAAGACTATTTCTTCCTCTCTCAACATTCCTTAGTTGTGTGTGATTCTTTTTTATTTTTATTTTTTATTTTTCCTTTTTTGAAAATTCATGCTGTATCAAGTTTATTGAGATCTAATAATCTGAACTTCCCTAATTCACTTTAGTGGCTTTTCACATTATTACCACTTGCTAAAACATTTGTTGTTGTAGTTTCAGTATACACAATCACTGCAAACAATACATGACACATTTTCCAACATCTCAACATAAATTGGAAAGCAGGAAAACAATTATATAGTATATTTCTAAGCCAATATCCATAAATCAAATTACACCAAGAGTATAGTCCTCTTGCCCAACCCAAGTTATCCTTTGTGCCAAAAAAAATTGCTATTCAAAATTCATAGTACTAATTTTATTCACATTTTCCCAAACCGTATATCCTATAGGTCATAGACTGCATGGCATGGAGAATGATCAAAACATTCCTTCCGTAAAAAGTAATTCTTTCCAGCAGTTGTTAGTTCTTGAAAAATGTGAGTGCTACTTATAGGTGGTCTATAAAACCACTGTTTGCTAAATTTATGAAAAAAAAAAGCATCCTGGGAGCTCCTTGCCTTCTCTGACCTAAATCAGGCAAAGTATGTATGCTCCTTAACTGTTATTTAAAGCATGTAGTGCAGAGGATTCAAAAAAATGCCCGAATGTATCTTAAATTGTTAAAATGTCATTTATGATAATGATATCTTGGTGTTGCTCAAACAAATTTTAGAATGGAGGGTAGTTGTAAAACAAACAAACAAACAAACAAACAAACAAACAAAACCTAGCACCCTGTGCTCATAAAATTGGTTAAATGGAAATTTTGTCCAAATAGACTCAATCTCCTTTCCATTCTTCCTTTGAGCTTAACGTCTTGGAGAGACGATTGTTAGCCAGCTGTACACACTTCAAGCTCTTAGGAAGGCTTCTAGAATATCTTTTTGTTGTGATTGGAAGAAACTTCTTTAATATATATATATATATATATATATATATATTTGGAAGTTTGTGAGCCATCATGCAGGTACTAGAAACAGGATGAGTCTTCTGTCTGGAACAAGACTCTCAACTGCGGACAAACTTATCCAGCCCTGAGCACCTACTAGCACTACATACAATCTTAAAAGTATCTATGTCATTTAAGGAGGAAACAAACTGCTCAAAAATATATTGTGCTTTGAAAAGTAAGGCAAGTGTCTTCTTCTTGGTAGATTTTTTTCCTTTGGTGAGTATAAAGTGTTCTTCCTTATTTTTTTTTTTTTTTATGATTTTTGGTTGAAAGTTGATTTTATGTGATATTAGAATGGCTACCCCAGCTTGTGTCTTGGGACCATTTGCTTGGAAAATTGTTTTTCAGCCCTTTACTTTGAGGTTGTGTCTGTCTTTGACATGGAGGTGCATTTCCCATATGCAGCAAAATGCTGGGTCCTGTTTATGTATCCAGTTTGTTAGTCTATGGTTTATGTGGAATTGAGCCCATTGATGTTAAGAAAAAGTGATTGTTGCTTCCTGTTATTTTTGTTGTTAGAGGTGAAATCATGTTTGTGTGGCTATCTTCTTTTGGGTTTGTTGAAAGATTACTTTCTTGTTTTTTTTTCTAGGGTGTACTTTCCCTCCTTGTGTTGGAGTTTTCCATCTATTATCTTTTGTAGGGCTAGATTTGTGGAAAGATATTGTACAGATCTGGTTTTGTCATGGAATATCTTGGTTTCTCAATCTATGGTAATTGAGAATTTTGCTAGGTATAGTAGCCTGGGCTGGCATTTGTGTTCTCTTAGGTTCTGTATGACATCTGCCCAGCATCTTCTGGCTTTTACAGTCTCTGGTGAGAAGTCTGCTGTAATTCTGATAGGTCTACCTTTATATGTTACTTGACATTTTTTCCTTACTACTTTTAATATTCTTTCTTTGTTTTGTACACTTGGTGTTTTGATTATTATGTGACCGGAGGAATTTCTTTCCTGGTCCAGTTTATTTGGAGTTCTTTAAGTTTCTTGTATGTTTATCGGCATCTCTTTCTTTCGGTTAGGGACATTTTCTTCTATAATTTTATTGAAGATGTTTACTGGCCCTTTAAGTTGGGAATCTTTGCTCTCTTCTATACCTTTTATCCTTAGGTTTGGTCTTCTTATTGTGTCCTGGATTTCCTTGATGTTTTGTTAGGAGCTTTTTGCATTTTGCATTTTCTTTGATTGGTGTGTCAATGTTTCTATGGTATCTTCTGAACCTGAGATTCTCTCTTCTATTTCTTGTATTCTGTTGGTGATGCTATCATCTATAACTTCTGATCTCTTTCCTAGGCTTTCCATCTCCAGGGTTGTCTCCCTTTGTGATTTCTTTATTGTTTCTATTTCCTTTTTAGATCTTGGATGGTTTTGTTCATTTCCTTCACCTGTTTGATTGTGTTTTTCTGTAATTATTTAAGAGATTTTTGTGTTTCCTCTTTAAGGGCTTCTACCTGTTTACCTGTGTTCATCTGTATTTTTTAAGGGAGATATTTATGTCCTTCTTAAAGTCCTCTATCACCACCACCACCACCACCACCACCACCATCATCATCATCATCATCATCATGAGAAGTGGTTTTAGGTCTGAATCTTGCTTTTCCAGTGTGATGGTGTATTCAGAACAAGATATGGTGGGAGAACTGGGTTCTGATGATGCCAAGTAACCTTGGTTTCTGTTGCTTATGTTCTTATGCTTCCCTCTCACCATCTTGTTATCTCTGGGGTTAGCTGGTCTTGCTGTTTCTGACTGTGGCTTGTCTGTCGTGCAAGCCTACGTGTCAGTACTCCTGGGAGACCTATTCTCTCTGGGAGGAATTTAGGTATTGAGGGTTGTGGTGCAGGGTCAGCTCTGAGGTGCAGGCAGAAACCAGAAGGATCCTGTCCCAAGCTGATCCTTGGTTTCTGTGTCCTTATATCTCTGGGAGGGTCCCTCTTTGGCCAAGAATTTGAAGAGAAGTGGTGGTCTTAACCTGTGCTTTCAGGTGTGTAGGTACTCCTGGGCGACCAGCTCTCTCCTGGTGGTAATTGTGTATGCAGCTCAGTGGCACAGCATCAGCTCCAGGTATAGCTGTAAACAAGAACTTCCTGAGACTAGTGAGTTGTTAACTTCCCAATTCTTAAAGAGCCACCTGCTTAAACTGATTGAATCTTAGTCAGCTTCCCCTAAGGATTAAATGTTTTTATTTGGGGAAATTTTCTATACTAAAATGTGATAGGAAGAACCTTATGATTCCAGAATTGTCTTCCTCAGATAATTTCAGGAAGTCATAGAACACTGATATAGGCCTTAGTTTAGAGGCTTTCTTTTCTTCCAAAACAAGGTACAATTTGTCTGTTACATCATTTATTAGTAGGGAAATGATATGATGAATATGCAGACAAAAATATGAGAACTGAAGAGTATGAGACATGTAGATACAGAATTAAGAAAATGATGAATTATCAGGAAAGAAAATGATGGGAAGGAAAAAATAGCAGGGTTTTAAACACTGTTTCAGTTTTAAATAACCTTAGAAAAATTTGGAAGATAAAGTTTAAGTTCTTTAATAATATTATAAACTGTTATAGAGTACTTTTAATATTTAGAATGACATTAGTGTGTACTACAGTAGGTGTGCTTTTACTATGTTCATATTTCCATAAGTGATGATGTTTTACTAAAGATACAGTCATTTCTTAATATCTAATTTATAGTTAACATGTTTTTCTCAAGCTAGAGCTTGAAAACTTTTTCAAAGCATTCGCACTGGACATTTTATAACTTATTTTACTGGCTAGTTTTGTGTCAACTTGACATAGCTGGAGTTATCACAGAGAAAGGAGCTTCAGCTGAGGAAATGCCTCCACAAGATCCAGCTGTAAGGCTTTTTCTCAATTAGTGATCAAGGGAGGAGGTCTCCTTGTGGGTGGTGCCATCTCTGGGCTGGTAGTCTTGGGTTCTATAAGAGAGCAGCCTGAGCAAACCTGGGGAGGCAAACCAGAGAAGAACATCCCTCCATGTCTTCTGCATCAGCTCCTGCTTTCAGACCTGCTTGATTTCAGGTCCTGACTTCCTTGGTGATGAACAGCAGTATGGAAGTGTAAGCTGAATAAACCCTTTCCTCAACTTGCTTCTTGGTCATGATGTTTGTGCAGGAATAGAAACCCTGACTAAGACAGACATAAATCTTACTCTTTCCCCACCATTAATCATTGTAAAAAAAAAATTACACCCTGAAAAGGTTATTACAAATGAGAGAAGTAGAGTTTACAAATCTTAGGAAAAATTTTTAGCTTAGGTGGATTTATACTGCCCTTGCTTTCCAGAAGAGACGAATTTGGATAAAGCTACTTGGGAAAGAGTGGAAGAAGTGCTAAGAAATGAACAGGCTGATCCTACTTCCTTCTACCTTTGGGCATTGGTAAAAGATGCCATTGATGAAAATAAAGATAGGAAATTTTCTCAGGCTTTGGCAGTAGCACAGGAATAATTATTTGAGCTCAAGGAGGAGCATTTGTGTGAGAAAGCTTCCAATGCAAATTCAGTCAAGGATGGGTCCTATAAACCTCAATAGGCAGCATATAGAGGATTTGAAATTAACTGATGATGAATTAGATGCAAGGGAGGAAACTGATCAGGAAGAAGCAGCAGCTAAATATCATAATTATAATTGGCCTCCTTATGCTCCTTCAGCACCCCTTATGGCTTTCCACATAGTTCCAGCAAGGCAAAAAGACTCCCAACCTAAAGAAAGAGATGGACATAAAGGTACAAGAAGCCTATATAACACCAAATAAATGGGGCCAGAAAAGAAAATCATCTCATCACATAATTAAAAGAATATTAAAAGCTGAAAGGGGAAAAGGACAAGTATCATACAAAGGTAGACCTTTCAGAATCACACAAAACTTCTCAACAGAGACTATCAAAGTCAAAAGAGCCTGGTCCGAGGTCATGCAGACTCTAAGAGAACACAAATGCCAGCCCAGGCTACTATAGCCAGCAAACCTCTCAATCAACATAAATGGAGAAACCAAAATATTCTAGAACAAAACTAAATTCAAACAGTATTTATCTACCAACCCAGCCCTACAGAGGATCCTGGAAAGAAAATTCCAACACAAGGAAGATACGTACACCAAAGAAAAAAGAAAACATTAATCATCTCACAACAAAGTCAAAAACAGAGAGCCACAAGCACATAAAGCCACCTACAAAAATGAACATATCAGGAGCCAAGAGTCATCTATCTTTAATATCTCTCAATATTAATGGACTCAACTCACCTATAAAAAGACATAAGCTAACAGATTGGATACACAGAAAATATCCAGCATTTTGTTGCATACATGAAACACATCTCAACAACAAAGACAGGCACTATTCCAGAGTAAAAGGATAGAAGAAGGATTTCCAAGCAAATGGTCCCAAGAAACAAGCAGGAATAGACTTTCAACCAAAAGTTTTCAAGCATGATGTAAAGGACACTTCATATTCATCAAGGGGGAAATCTACCAAGAGAATGTCTCAATTCTGAACATATAAAGCCTATACTCAACAAAATTGGAAAATCTAGATGAAATGGATAAAATAAGGTTTTCAAGATAGATGCCACATACTAAAGTTAAACCAAGAGCAGGTAAACTATCTATCTAAACAGGCCCACAGGAAATAGAAGAAGTCAAAAAAAAAAAAAAAAAAAAAAAAACTCCCAATCAAAAAAAGTCCAGGGTCAGATGGATTTAGTGCAGATTTCTACCAGACCTCAAAGAACTCAAAGAAGACCTGATGCCAATTTTCCTCAAGCTATTCCATAAAATATAAACAGAAGAATCCCTACCCAACTCATCCTATGAGGCCACAATTACTCCGATATCTAAACCCCACAAGAACCCAATGAAGAAAGAGAACTTCAGACCAGTCTCACTTATTGATGCAAAAATACTCAATAAAATTCTTGCAAACCGAATCCAAGAACACATCAAAACCATCATTCACCACAATCAAGTAGGCTTCATCCCAGGGATGCAAGCTTGGATTAATATATGAAAATCCATTAATGTAATCTACTATATAAACAAACTAAAAATAAAAATCACATGATCATCTCCTTAGATGCAAAAAAAGCATTTGACAAAATACAATACCCCTTCATGTTAAAAGTATTGGAGAGATCAGGAATTCAAGGCCTATACCTAAACATAATAAAAGCAATTTATTGCAAACTAACAGCCAATATCAAATTAAATGGAGACATACTTGAAGCAATCACTGAAATAAGGAATGCTCACTCTCTCCATATCTAGTCAATATAGTACTGGAAGTATCAGTTAGAACAATAAGACAACAAAAAGAGATCAAGGGCATACAAATTGGTAAAGAAGAAAGTAAGGTATCACTATTTGCAGATGATATGATAGTATACATAAGCAAACCCAAAAATTCTACCAGAGAACTTCTCCAGCAAATAACCAACTTCAGCAAAGTGGTTGGATATAAAATTTACTCAAATAAATCAGTAGCCTTCCTTTATACAGTGGATAAACAGGCTGAGAGAGAAATTAGCCACAAATGGTATAAAATATCTTATGGTAACTCTAACCAAACAAGTAAAAGACCTGTATGACAATAACTTCAAGTCTCTCAAGAAAGAAATCAAAGATCTCAGAAAATGGAGAGATCTGCTATGCTCATGGTTTGGCATAATTAACATAGTCAAATCGGTCATCCTACCAAAGGTAATCTATAGATTCAATGCAATCCCCATCAAAATGCCAACACAAATCTTTGAAGACATGGAAAGAGCAATTCTCAAATTCATCTGGAAAGGCAAAAAACCCAGAATAGTGAAAACGATTCTTGACAATAAAAGAACACCTGGGGAAAACATCATCCCTGACCTCAAGTTTTACTACAGAGCAATAGTGATAAAAACTGCATGGTATTGGTATAGAGACAGATATGTTGATCAATGGAATACATTTGAAACCCCAGAAATAAAACCACACACTTATGGTCATGTGATCTTTGACAAAGGTGCCAAAAATATGCCATGGAAAAAAGAAAGCATCTTCAATAATAAATGGTGCTGGTCTAACTGGCTGTCTGTATGTAGAAGAATGAAAATAGACCCCTATTTGCAAAGCTCAAGTTTAAGTGGTTCTAGGGCTTCAAAAGAAAACCAGAGACACTGAATCTAGTAGAAGAGAGTGGGAAAAAACTGTGAGCTCATTGGTACAGCAGAAAATTTCCTAAACAGAACTCCAATGGCTCATGCTCTAAGGTCAAGAATGGGTCTTCATGCCAGGCAGTGTTGGCACATGCCTTTAATCCCAGCACTTGGGAGGCAGAGGCAGGCAGATTTCTGAGTTCGAGGCCAGCCTCGTCTACAAAGTGAGTTCCAGGACAGCCAGGGCTACACAGAGAAACCCTGTCTCAGACAAAAAAAAAAAAAAAAAAAAAAAAAAAAAGAATGGGTCCACATGAAACTGGAAAGCTTCTGTAAAGCAAAGGATATAATCAATAAGACAAATTTGTAAGCTACAGATTGGGAAAATATCTTCACTAACTCCATATCCAATAGAGGGTTAATATTCAAAATATATAAAGAACTCAAGAAGTTAATCACCAAAATACCAAACAACCCAATCAAAACATGGGGTATAGAACTAAACTGAGAATTCACAACTGAAGAATCCCAAAGGCTAAGATGCACCTAAAGAAATGTTCAAATTCCTTAGTGATCAGAGAAATGCAAATCAAAATGACCCTGAGATTCCACCTTACACTAGTCAGAATGGCTAAGATCAAAACCTCAGGTGACAACACATGCTGGAGAGGATGTGGGGAAAGAGAAACAGTCCTGCATTGCTGGTGGGATTGCAAACTTGTACAACCACTCTGGAAATCAATCTGGAGGTTCCTCAGGAAATTGGACATAGATCTACCTGAAGACCCAGAAATTCCACTCTTGGGAACATACTCAAAAGATGTCCTACCCAGCCACAGGGGCACATGTTCCACTATGTTCATAGTGGCCTTACTTGTGATAGACAGAAGATGGAAACAACCTAGATGTCCCACAACAGAAGAATGGATACAGAAAATGTGGTTCGTTTACACAATGGACTATTACTCAGCTATTAAAAATGAGAATATCCTTAGTTTTGCAGGCAAATGGATGGAACTAGAAAATGTCATCCTCAGACCCAAAAGGACATGCATGGTATGTACTCACTAATACGTGGATAGTAGCAAACAAACAAACAAACAAACAAAACAAAAAACAAAACCCCAACCATACAGAATACTCAAGATACAATCCACAGAACTCAAAAAAGTCAGCAAGCTGAAGTGCCCAAGTGAGGACACCTCAGTCTCACTTGGGAGAGAGAAGAAAGCAATCACAAATGAGTAGGGTGGGAGGGACCTGTGACAGAAAGTGGAAAGGGTAGGGGGGTAGTGGAGAAAAGTTCGGGGGGATACCTGATCTGGTATTGGGTAAAGGAAATGGACTGAAGCCCTGAGGGCAAGCAGAAAGAATGTAAACAGGCAACCTCAGGAAATAGGAGGTTGGGGAGACTCACCCCAGAATGCACCAGAGACCTGTGATGTGAGAGACTCCCAGGACACAAAGGGAAGGACCTTAGATGAAATGCCTGACAGTAGGGAGAGGGAACTTATAGAGCCCACCTCCAGCAGGAAGACAGGACATCAAGTGAGGGATGGGGTTGCTACCCAACAGTCACATCTCTGACCCATAATTGTTCCTGTCTCAAAGAATTACAGGGATGGAAATGGGGAGGAGCCTAAGGAAAAGAAGGTCCAGTGACAGGCCCAAAGTGGGATCCAGCTCAAGGGGAGGTCACAAGGCCTGACACTATTACTGAGGCTATGGAGTGCTTATAAAAAGGGACATATCATGATTGCCCTCTGAAAGATCCAACAAGCAGCTGAAAGAGTCAGATGCAGATATTTGTACCCAACCAATGGACAGAAGCAGCTGTCGCTTATTGTTGAATTAGGGAAGACTGAAAGAAGATGAGGAGATGGGCGATTCTGTAGGAGGACCAGCAGCCTTAATTAATCTGGACCCCGGAGATCTTTCAAACACTGAACAGCATACACCAGCTGATATGTGGCCCCCAAAACACGACAGTAGAGGACTTCCAGGTCTGTGTTCATTCAGAGATGATGCACCTAACCCTCAAGAGACTGGAGGCCCCAGGGAGTTTAGAGGTCAGGTGGGGTGGGGGGTAGAGGGTGGGGTCATCCACATGGGGACTTGGTGAGGTGGGGACAAGGTATGGGATGTGGAGCAGTTGGAGGATGGGTGGGGGAGTGTGGAATGTAATATGGAGTGTATAAAATAAATGAAAAATAAAATTAAAAATTAAAAAAGTATAATCATGTTCTGCATGTCTTTGTTAAAGATTATTAGCTTATAAATTATTGGGTATGATTAAAATTTTGTTACATTGGTAATAGAAAGTTGGCTTTAAATTGGTTACTGGCAGTTGGAGTCATTTAGAACAACATGTGACATGAGCCTACACAGGGAAACACATCTCTGAAGGTAAATTGGATAACATTTTATGTGATTCTTATCCTAGAAAGGAGACTTATGAAAGATTGTATTTAGGGCATTGTCTTTTAGAGCTATTGGAAGTTGCACCATCATGCGTTCATGTGCAGGAATTGGCAAACTTTGTAGCATGGAGGTGATACTTGATTTTAGAGAGACTGGACTGATTGTTAGAGGTTGAGTTTTGCTTTCCAAAGTTGTGGTTGTGTTCTGGTGTGCAAGGGAAACTTGAAGTGTTCCATTGGCTACAGCCTGTATTTCAATCATAGGCTCAGGATTCTAACACATATTTATAATTAAGAAAAAAATCAAGCAGGTGTAGATTGTTGCAGGGCTTGCAAAGGGTTGATGAGACCATGGAATTTGTAGGGGCAGGCATTGGTGCTGGCTTGCCTACTCCAGTTGCCATTCCAGAAAAGCACATAGAATTATTATGAATTTGGAGGATTGTTTTTATACTGTTCCTTTGCATCCTGGTGACTGTGGGAGGTTTGCATTTAGTGAGCTTGCTTGTAATGCAGCAGTTGTAGGGTAGAATCATGAAAGTATTTTGGAAAAGAAATGTTTGTTCCTTGTTCCAAACAACAATTAAATTGGTTATTGCAGAAAACTGATATTTTCCCTATTGCATGTGCAAACTTTTCAGGAAAAAACGAAAATCATTATCCAAAAGACAAGTTGTTACAATTTTCCTCTATGCATGCTTTTGTATTTCCTATAAATTTACGAGTGCGGCCCATAGAAAATGTGCTTACTGTATTTACAGATGACTCATCTAATAGGAAGCAACATATGTAATTGAATCACATGTTCATTCTCTGAGTTTTCTCCCACCTCAGCACAAATAATTGGATTATGTATTGTAGCCACTGTTTTTGAAATGTTGAAAAATCAAGCTTTCAATTTGTATACTTATAGCCAATATGTAGTTTATTTTGGAAAAGTAAAATATGTACATGTGACTATTGACACCTTTTCAGGCTTTCTAGTTGCAACTGCTTTAACAGGAGAAGCAACTAAAAATGTAATTAGTCACTGCCTACATTGCTTTTCTATGCTGGGTATTACAAGTCAGACTAAAACAGATTATGGAACTAGCCATTGCAGTCAAGCATTTGAGATATTTTGTCGACAATTTAATTTTACCCATATTACTAGGACTCCTTATAATCTTTAAGTACAAGGTATTGTGAAATAGATATTGTGGAACTTTAAAATAATATCTTCCAGAAATAAAAAAAGGGGTAATTATGTCCCTGTATACCACAAATTTATTTAAATCTTTACAGAGATTTTGCTCTATTGGATCTATGTTCCTGACCTACCACTGATACATCTAGCAGTGTGGTCCAGATTGGAGATTCTTGTGCTTGGATCTCCCTGGACAGAGGAGCAAAGATAATTTTCATAGATTCTTTAGAGATAGTTTAGTCTCTATACTTGAGAGAGAGAATAGGTTTGAGAAAAGCAGTCCTCCCCTATCTGGGAATGCTTTGGCAAAAGAGAAGAAACATGAACATAAGCTGTTCCGGAGCTCTCCTTGGGACAGACAGGAGGAAGTCAGGAGACATCCTGCTTCCTCTCTGGCTCCCACTGGAGGAATGCATAGTTCTGCTTCTGGGTCTCTTAGGTAGGACATCTGAGTCCATTTGGCACATCTAGTTCTCTTTCCTCTCTGTGTATTGTCTGTCCTTGGTGCACCAATCTGTCCATGTCTGTCAGTTTATATGTGTGTTTTCTTTTTGTTGCATGTTTGTTGCTCTGTGTTTCATGTTCCAAAGGAAAAATGGTTAAAACTTTATCTGATGGCTGCCAGAGTGTTTGGTCTGGCATATGGAAGATATGACTGCTAAAGCTCCCGATCCTCAAAAGATGGCCTAGTTGGCCATCACTGGAAAGAGAGGCCCACTGGACTTGCAAAATGTATATGCCCCAGTACAGGGAAACGCCAGGGCCAAAAAGTGGGAGTGGGTGGGTAGGGGAGTTGTGGGGAGGGTATGGAGATTTTTGGGATAGAATTGGAAATGTAAATGAGGAAAATACCTAATAAAAATATTTAAAAAAAAGATGTGGAACAAGCAGGAAAAAAACAAACAAACAAACATACAAACAAACAACCCTCCTGATCCTGATCCTAACCCCAATGATGATGACTGAAGATTTGTGCCCCTTGTACCTCTTTCCCCAATTTTGACCTTTTGGCAGAAGAGGTTGAGACCCTTGGGAAATGCTTGTGACCCATGTTATCACTCTTTCTGCCTTACCCATTTTCAGTTAAAATTAGTTCTTTATAACAGCAGAGATTGGCTACATTTGTTAAAGGACAATAGAATAAACCCAGGATGTTGCTATTGTTACTTATGTCCTAATTTGGGGGGTGGGGGTGGTTAGGTTTCCTTCTACTGCCTCCGTGACTGTGGAACATACAGCATAGACAACGAATGTTTCCTCAGAAGGCCATTAATATCATGATGCCCTCAGAGATAAATGTCAGAATACAGACCAAGAGCAGCTGAATGTGTGGCTTGCTCAGTAGAAGCATGAGACTAAATAATATGTGAAGGGTTCAGCAGTTGATGACTGGATAGTCAATGATGAGTAAGATCCCACAAGGGTGGGCCAACCTAAGAAAGGCACATACACCCTTAGGCTGCCCTCTTCATAGATGGAATAAGAAAAACAGGTATAGCCTATGCCACCATCCTGCTTGCTATAAAGCCTGTTAAAAAACAAAACAAAACAAAACAAAACAAACAAACAAAAACAAAAACAAAGAAGGGAGAACTATGAAGGTTCTGTCCTGACCTGCATAGCAGGTGTTGCCCCATCATCTATTTTTGCTATCATAGCACTTGGTGGAATTTCCCCACCCAAGTTGAGTTGGGAGTTCTGCTTTTGGCCTGATAAGATAGACCTGTGCTGAGAAATGGAAACCTATGTCATTGGCTTCCAGCATGAGGTAATTTGCCTCATCAGTCATGTCTAGGGGTTAGGCTTCTATTTTTTGCCTTTATGAGACTGCTGGTTTGCAATAAAGTTGAGCCTTGATCAAAACTTTGTCTTGGCTCCATTCTTCTCTTGTCCCTGTCCTTTAAACCCCAGACCCCCTTTTGAGGTACCTACATTGACTGTTAGTCATGGGTCAATTATATTTTTAGGCCAGGCTAGCCTCAAAGGACTTCCATATCTGTTATACAGAGCAATAGGAAAATAAGGTAGGGATGGGTCTTATGATTTTGAAGTTGTGGAATGCCACGCTATTTATCATAAGCTTAGAATTTAAGATATCCATATGCTGTACACCTAAGTTACATTTTAAACAAAAATATGATTAGTGATTTAGACAATTTATTCAATCTCACAATTGAAAGGCTAAATTGATGTTATTTTTCTAATTTGAAATTTACTGTAATGTACAACCTTGAAAACTGATATATGCCATGTTAAATATTATATGACACTGATTCAGATGAGCCTATATTTGTTTGAATTTTAAAGTATGTTCAATTTTAAAATTTTTCTGAAAATTATAGTACAATTTCAGTGTTTCTAATGTTACTGTAACAGATGTGTCCTGAGAATTATGATTCTTTGGTTCATAGAAGTTTTTTAGAACTAGAAAATTTTGAGGTCTACAGTTTCATAGAAAATAGAAAGGAAGGTGCTAGGCTGATTATTTGAAAGATAGATCTTTAGAGACCAAGGGCAGCTCAACGTGATAACCAGGCTTTGAGGTTCTTAGTATTGGTGGTGAGAGGGGGCTCTGTACCAGATATTAAAACTATTGACTTGTTAATGGTATGCAGTAAGTCAACATTACACATATGTACTCAGTACTTGAAAGGGTAAAGGTAAGCTTTAGCTAAAGAAGCAGGATAAAGGCCTGAGATGGCTTAATGGATAAAGAACTTACTGCCAAGACCAAAATTCTGAGACCAATACCTGAAACCTGTATAGCAGCAGTTGAAAAACAAGTCCCCTAAATTTTCCTCTGATCTTCACACCTATGTTGAGACAAATACTTGCATACATACAAATAAATAAGCAAATACATATTTTTTTTAAAAAAGAAAGAAACCATGTAGTATTTCAGATGACTAGGTGAGATTCAGAGACATAGAGAGAACCTCAAGACCCTTAGAGGAGCAATGGGTGACAAAGCTCATGCTCCACAAGGTGTTTATTCCACCCTCTGAAAGCTCTGGAAACACTGTGGACGATGGTATTGAAAGACTGTACTAGCTACAGATGGCCAAGAATACTTTCTTCTTCACTCAAGGTGTTCTATCACATGAGTGGAAATATGTTGACAACTGACAGATTCTGGGAGATAAAAAGGCATGGTACATAGTTGTGTGCCCACTAAATGAACTTCCCAGGGCTCTGATGCTTAGTTCAAAGTCAGGATCACATAGAAAACTTGACTAAACTTTATGGGATACTAAACAAAAACTAAACTAATATATAGGGAAGAGATATTTATAGGGAGGAAGGGTATTCGTAGGAGTAAGAAGGAAACAGGAGAGTGGAAAGAAGGACCAAAGGACACAGTGAAAATGTATGAGATTGGTTATCCTTGTGTCTTTCACCCCCTGTGACTGCTATAATTCTTCCTCTTCTTCTTCTGGTGGGTTCCCTGAGCTCCACCTAATGTTTGGCTGAGGTCTCTACATCTGTTTCCATCAGATGCTGAAGTAGGTATCTTCTTTGATGATGATTGGACTAGACACTGATCTAGCAGAATATTAGGAATCATTTCAATAACCTTTTTTGTCAGTCATGTTTGGTTTAACCTTGGTCTTTGAGCCATCCAGGTTCCAGATATGGGTTCCCTCTTACAGTTTGGGCCTTAAGTTAGACCAGTCATTGGTTGGCTATACCCACAAGCTCTGAGCCACCATATTCCTAGTGCAACTTGCAGGCAACACATGTTGTAAGTTGTAGATTTTGTGGTTGGGTTGGTCCCACTATTGAGAGCCTAATCCAGTTACATAAAATGGCCAATTCAGGTTGGGTGAAATGTTCTGTAAAAATTGGTCAGGTCCATTTGATTTATAATGTATCCAGTGTTTCTTTGTTTAGCTTTTTACTGATGACAAAGTTGGAAATAGGTACCTAGACATATACTCTCCATACCCCTAGATGTCTAGAGACCAGCATAAGAACACAATAAGCAACAACCAGGGCTATATGTCATCACCAGAGCCCAGCTACCTACTACAACAAGCCTTTTATCCAAAAGAGATGAAGTATAAGTAAAAGATCTTAAAACTAATTTTATAAAGACAATAGATGTTCTTACAGAGCTAAACAAAGAATTCTCAAATGAGGAATCTCAAATGGA
This sequence comes from Mus musculus, assembly GCF_000001635.26. NCBI lineage: Eukaryota > Metazoa > Chordata > Mammalia > Rodentia > Muridae > Mus > Mus musculus. Next base: position 206,106 of record NT_187020.1, read on the forward strand.
TGAGAAACACTTAAAGAAATGTTAAACATCCTTAGTCATCAGGGAACTGCAAACCAAAATGACCCTGAGATTCCAACTTACAGGAATCAGAATGGCCAAGATAAAAAATCTCAAGTGACAGCTGATGCTGGCGAGGATGTGGAGAAAGAGGAATACTCCTCCACTGCTTGTGGGACTGTAAGCTGGTAAAACCACTTTGGAAACCAATCTGGTGGTTCCTGAGAAAACTGGAAATAGTTCTACCTGAAGACCCAGCAATACCACTACTGGGCATATACCAAAAGATGTTCCAACATATAACAAGGCTACATGTTCCACTACATTTATAGCAGCCTTATTTAGAATAGCTAGAAGCTGGAAACAACCCTGATATCCCTCAAGAGAAGAATGGATATAGAAAATGTGATACATTTACACAGTAGAATACTACTGAGCTGTTAAAAATGATTTCATGAAATTCACAGGCAAATGGATGGAACTAGAAAATATCATCCTGAGTAAGGTAACCCAAACCCAAAAGAACATACTTGGTATATACTCATTGATAATAGGATATTAGCCCAAAAACTCAGAATACCCACAGTACAACTCATGAACCATATGGAGCTTAAGAAGAAAGACCAAAATGTAGATGCTTCAATCCTATATAGAAGGGGGAACAAAATAATCACAGGAGGTAGAGGGAGAGAGGGTCCTTGAAAGGAGTGAAGTAGGGTGGGGGGGCAGGATTAGAAGGGACAGGAGAGAAGTACAGAGGGTCAGGAAACTGAATGGAAATATATAGCAGTGGGGGATGGGAAACTGGAGGTAGCCACTAGAAAGTCCCAGACTCCACAGAAGCAAGAGTCCCCCAGGATCCAACAGGAATGACTTTAGCTGAAATACCCAACAATGGGGAGATAGAACTTGTAGTGAACATCTCTAGTAGATAGGCATGACTACCATTTGAGGGATGGGGCCACCCACATATCTCAAAATTTTTAACCCAGAAAAATGTTCCTCTCCAAAGGAAAGATAGGACAAAAGCTGGAACAGAGACTAAAGGACTGCCAGAGACTGCCCTACCTAGGAATCCATCCCATCTGCAGCCATCAAACCCCTACACTATTGCTGATGCCAAGAAGTGGTTGCTGACAGGAGCCTGGTGTGGCTTTCCCCTTAGCCACACTTGACCAATACAGATACTCATAACCAACCATCCGACTGAGCCTGGGGACCCCAATGGAAGAGCTAGGGGGAAGGACTGAAGGAGTTGAGGGGGATTTCAACCCCACAGGAAGATCAACAATATCAACTAACCGGACCACCTAGAACTCCCAGGGACTAAACAACCAATCAAAGAGCATACATGGAGAGATCTATGGTTCCAGATACCTTCATAGGTACACCTTCATGGAGGTGAAGGGGAGGAAGGATAGGGGGATGGGATGGGGGGGTTGGAGGGCTAACTGGGAATGGGGATATCATTTGAGTTGTAAATGAAAAAAAATTAATAAAAAAGAAAGAAATTGAGGAAATTATAAACAAAATATTGAAGGAAATTAGCAAATCTCTTAAAGAAAGACACAAGAAACAAACAGTTAAAGGAAATGAATAAAGTATTCAAAACCTGAAAATGGAAATAGAAGCAATTAAAAAAACACAACTGAAGGAATTCTAGAAGTAGAAACTTTAGAGAAGTGAACAGGAATTACAATCTCAAGTAAAGTGGAAATTTCTGGTTTCTTTGGAGACCCAGTTGTGTCATGTGATGTTTTTCTGAATAAGGTCTTCTGAGTGGATGTTTTTGCTGAAGCAGACATGTGTAAACATGGTTTGCTGGGAACAGAGACATAGTGTTTTCCTGGAAGCAGCCTGGAAAAGGGGCATGTAATGTTTTGCTAGAGCAGACTCTAGAGAGAATGTTTGGAAAGTGTGTAAATGGAACCCAATAGACAGTGGATGATACTGTGTGGTTTTGGTATGCCTTACCATTCATTGTTGGTCATCATTTGTCATGTCTTTATAGAGAGAAATGCCACCAAAAAACTTCTAGTCATGTTCCTGCAGCTTCTTGCTTTGTCTGTAGAGACTTTGGCCAATTGGCAGAGACTTACAGTTTCTTTGAGATAGACCTACTGTTGCTGATTCAAGAATGATGTTTGCAAGTGGATGAAGCTGCTGATTCGTGTGGACTGAACTACTGATATCATGAGAATGCATATTAGATTTGCTTCAAAGAGCTGTTTCTAAACAGGTTCCTACCCTTCTTTGCTCTATTAACCTTTCCTTTCCACTACCTCCCATGAGTGGTGGGCTAGAAGGGACATTAAAGCATTTAAGAATCTTTATTAAATGTATGTTTTGAAAAATCTAAGCTGACACTCAAAGATCACCAACATAATACAAGAGAAGGAAAAAAGACTCTCAGGCATTGAAGACATGATAGAAGAGATATGCCAGTCAAAGAAAATGTTAAATCTAAAAATTCCTGACATAAAATATCCTGGAAATCTGAGACACACCACCAACAACAACAATAGCAAAGTTACAGAAATTAATTATCATGTGGTAACTGATATTTCTCAATATAATTGGACTCAATTAGGCAATAAAACCTAAATCCTATTATCCGAAGTCTTTAAAAGAATAGATAAAAAAGGAAAAAAAATAGGAAATTGGAATCAACTTCTAGAACATAAACATTTTGAAAGAAAGAAAGACAAGAAAAATTTAATAAAATCATAACAGACTTTAGGAGAAAATGATATTTTCATGAGAGCAGTCTTCACCCTTGAAGAAGAAATACCAAAGCAAGGCATAGTATAGACACTGGTAACCAAACAAAGAAGCTTTGCTGAAAGAAAAACAAGCAATTTGGCTCAGCTGTGTTTTTCTCCAGTCCTAGAATCCCAGCTACTCAGAACACTGAGGGAGGAGGAACACAAATTCGACTGAGAGAGATGTTTCAAACATACAAAGCACAGAGAGGCTGTGGTAGAGTGGAATAGCTGAGTGGTAGAGAGCCTATGTAGCATGCATGTGTCCCTGACTTCATTCCCAGAACAACAGGGGAGTGGAGATGGTGGGGAGGGAGGAAGCAGAGACAAAGACAGACAGAGACAGAGGAGAATTTACCATGAAAAACTGAATTGTGTGTTTATACATAAATCAGATGAAGCTTCAACAAAACACATTCTCCTCTAGACCAGTTGTCAGCAATTTTTCCTGAATGTTTCTGTGGCTTAAAGAGAGAAACAGACTTTTATTGTTTGGAAAAAGGTTTGGTTCCTCTAATTGGAATATAGCTCTAGTCTATTTTGCTCATACATCACTTTTATTAGATTAAATTCATCAGTATCCCCTGAAAATCACAATTAGCTTTAGTACAACAACCATTTGATGTCCTTAATCTAATCATTTCCCAAGACCATGATAGCCACCTGTAATTTCAGTTCTAGAGGACCTGATGCCTTTTGTTTTCCGAGGGTTCTTGCATGCACATTGTGCACCGAGGCATATGTGCATACACAAATAAAAATGAACAAATGAGTTCTTTTTGAACATTTAAAATAGAAATATATAGTTGAATATTCGTCACTTGGTGAATACAAACAACTTTTGATGAAGAAATAGGTTCCATCGCATTGTAAAGCTTCTTGCTTTTCAAATATACTTTATTTGTTGATTTGAGGTTAAATATTAGAAGCTTCCTCATAGGGTGAGGGGATGTGAGCCTTGGTATGATGGTGAAAGTCTAAAGTCAGAGTAGGCCAAAGCTGAGCACAGTTACAAATGACCTTATTTCTGCCTGTAAGCTTGGGTCTCTCATTTCCTTGCTGCAAAATGACTTTTGTGGAAAAGTCAGTGTAATGTTTCTGCACTTTGATTCAAGTGGAAGTTAAAAATAAGTTAATTTTTGGTAGATTTGGCAACAGTATTTAACCAAAGCAAATTAAATTGCTTAGCAATTATTTTTTGGCAAAAATTGTCATTTTTTTCAGCCTGAAACATGTAATGAAGGCTTACTGGCACTGCTAGACTTGAAGGTAAACAGAATATTCAATGTAGATACTATCTGTAAATAAAATGAAATATTCCTTTATTGGAGTTTTAGTTTTAAGTGTGTGAAAACTAGCATATGAAATCACTGTTTCTATAGCTCACAGAAAAATACATTGCCAAGCGAGTATATAAACTATAAAATGTCAGATAACAAAGGTGCTGGCTTTGGTGCATAAATGGGTGATTTTTCCCTGAAAGCCTATGTTTCTTTTTCATATGTGACAGTGATGACCCATTTACCACGTTAACACTGGAAGAATATAGACCTTCTTTGCAGTCACATGGTAATTGAATAGCGGATTCTTCAATGATAAAGAAAACAACAGCAACCATTCAGTGCAGTTATGATTATGAAAACAGTTTATACCACTCACTTCTGCAGAAGGAGGCATTTAATGAACCTATCCTAAACTGGAGTCTTTAGAATGGTGATACTTTGAGGTATTTTGTTTAAATAACTAACTTGGAGAGGTATTTTCTATATGTGGTTTCATTTTTGTTAGTTTTGAGATTTGTCTCAAATCTAAAAAAACAAAACAAATCAAAACAAAACACAAAACAAAACAAAACAACAAATTCCCATGTTGAGTTACACCTTGGGAAACTTGTTGATTACCAGAATACTGAGACTTCTGTCCTTACCATACCACTGAAACTCATCTCAGCAACTCTTTTGTGACATCTTTGTTAACAGTCTCCCTTTTAGGTTTCTTTCCCAGCATCTGTTACATTATCCTCCTCTTTAAAATACTGGTACACATCAGCTCTGCAATACCATCATTTTTCTGCCTCACTGGCCACACTGTTTAAGAACACCCTGCCTCTCAGACAGCAATGACTCACAATCATTTGCTCCTCCTCAAAACCACAGAACTAATGTCTTACTGGACATCTCTTTCTGGGTACTTCATAAATGTGCCATACTCAAATAGATAAGAGGAAACACTACTGTTCCCACTGTATATAAACTAGTCACTTTTTTCACATGATTTTGCACACAAAGTACAATTACTAGTTCCTTCTCTGTATGGGTGTGTTTATAAGGGAAGGAATTGGCAAGGACAGAAATTTTCACTCATGATACTACACCTACAGCACTGCTCTTTAAATTTGATCTGTTGGCAGATTAAGCCATTCATTATGATAAATCCCCCATACTCTAATCTCAAAGACTTCACAGACATCTATATCCTATTATCCATAGGATGTGGTACATTTACACAATGGAGTACTACTCAGCAATTAAAACCAATGAATTCATGAAATTCTTAGGCAAATGGATGCATCTGGAGGATATCATCCTGAGTAAGGTAACCCAACCACAAAAGAACACATATGATATGCACTCACTGATAAGCAGATATAGCCCAGAAACTTAGTTTACCCAAGATACAATTTTCAAAACACATGGAACTCAAGAAGAAGGAAGACCAAAGTGTGGATGCTTCCCTTCTTCTTAGAATAGGGAACAAAATACCCATGGAAGGAGTTACAGAGACAAAGTTCGGAGCTGAGATGGAAGGAAAGACCATCCATAGACTGCCCCACCCAGGGATCCATCCCATATACAACTACCAAACCCAGACACTATTGCATATGCCAGAAAGATTTTGCTGACAGGACCCTGACATAGCTCTCTCTTGTGAGTCTATGCCAATGCCTGGGAAATACAGAAATGGATGCTCACAGTCATCTATTGAATGGAACACAGGCCCCCTAATGAAGGAGCTAAAGGGGTCTGAAACCCTATAGGAAGAACAATGATATGAATTAACCAGTACCCCCCACCCCCAGAGCTGCGTCTCTAGTTGCATATGTAGCAGAGGATGGCCTAGTAGGCCATCAATGGGAGGAGAGGCCCTTGGTCTTGCAAAGATCATATGCCCCAGTACAGGGGAATGCCAGGGCCAAGGTGTGGATGGGTGGAGGAGCAGAGCAGGGTGGGGGGAGGATATAGGGGGGCTTTGGGGATAGCATTTGAAATGTAAATGGAGAAAATATCTAAAAAAAATTTCACAGACATACCTAAGGTATGTTTTACGAGTTTTCTAGGCGTATCTAAATCCTATCAACTGGAAAAATTAAGATTAGCCTAAGCAAAAAAGCATAAGATGAAAACAACAAAAACAGAAATAGAAAAATATGGTTCATGGGAACCCACAAAGTACTTGTTCTGGTTAGGCTTATTGTCATGTCAACACAACTTAGCGTCACCCGGGAAGAAAGACTAATTGAGGAATTGTCTATTCTATATTGGGGTCTGGTCATCCTTGTGGGATATTGTCTTCATTGTTAATTAACTCATGGGTCTACTATTAGGCCCCTGTACACAGCTGTACAATCCCTAGCTGCTAGGTGTAGGTTATATAAGCAAGCAAGCAGAAAGCAAGACAGAACAATTTGGTAAGCACCATTTCTCCATTGTTTCTGCTTCAGTTCCTGCTTGAGTCCTTCCCTGACTTTCATCAATGATGCACTATAACTTGGAAATATACCATGAAATAAAACCTTCGCTTTTGGTCAGAGTGTGTTATTGTAGCAACAGAAAAGAATTAAGTCCACTCTTTTGCTAGACAAATAATTTTAAGATTGAGAAACAACCAAAAATTTGATTGTGATTTATTATCAAACCCACATGCAACTAAGTATCAATTTGTCTTTGAGTGTGCTGTCTTCAAAGTCTGGAAAATACCACATAAAACTGAAACTAACGGACTGGAGAGATGGCTCAGCAGTTGAGAGCACTGACTGCTCTTCCAGAAATCTGGAGTTCAATTTCCATCAACTACATAGTGGCTGGCAACCATCTGCAATGGGATCCAATGTCCTCTTCTGGTGTGTCTGAAAGACAGCTACAGTATATGCATACATAAAATAATAAACAAACCTTTTTTTAAATGCTTGAGAAAAACTAATTCTAGTAATTTGTATTTTGCAGTGAATGTCTGCTTATTCTAATCTTTTTCTTATTCTTTCTGGCTTCAAGATACTGTTATTACTAAAGTACCTCTGGTTTGAAAATATATATAACCATTTGGTACAGTTGAAAAAGTCATTATGCATATATTTTCTATAGATATTTAGTAGACAGACCAAAGAAGTCTATATAATATAGAGGAAGAATTGTGCTTTTATGTATAGTTCATGAGAAAATAAACTAAAAAAAAAAACTTTGCTAAAAGCTGTTCAACAACAACATTTAACAAAAAGATTTAATTTGTTTTTCAATATGTTTATGGAGGAAGACTATCCAGAAAAAAATGATTTCTATAATATTTGCTATCTTCCCTTTCCTTCTTTACCACAACTGACATTACAGTGAGCCCAGGAAGAATGGTCCATTGCTCAGTTTGCCTTGCAGGGAGGCATGTTCTCTTACCATATTTTTAATAATTCTTTATGTGGGGGATTTGATGGAAGGGATTTCTGGGAAAGTGACTGAGATACAGTGAACTAGGTATCTGTTTTCCCACTCCCTTTTCTTATTTCACATGATGCTATCATGATTTACAGAACTCTAGACATTACTCATCTAAATATACATGTTTTGGGCTTGGCCTCTCTTGCTCATTGGAGTAACCGGGGAAGTCAGACATAATGTTTTGCTCTTCGTTCCACAGTGTTCCTGCCATGCCACCCTACACATAGTTCATAAGCAAGGCCATTCCTAAACATGCCCCAGAATTTCTCCTAAAGCATAAATATTCTTCTTTCTGATGTTTATAAACCGAGGACATAAAATTACCCTATGTATGTGTTGGTCATAGAAAGGAAATCTTAGAAAGATATTTCCTATCTAATGTTTCTCTTGCAACAAGAAGTCACATACCTACTGTAATTGACTACTCTGCTTTCTGCACAGGAGTATTTTTGTTAAAACATTCACATACAGTTTCTCTTTGAGAAAATCGTCTATAATTTAATAAATATACTACTATTTCTACGCATTAAGTATTGGTGAAGTTGTGATCACATAGAAATAGTTTTAAAGCTATGGTCCTTTTATTTGGAATAATTTGTTTAAGATTACTGTTATTACTAAATTGTTTGGAAAATTTTACCAAAAGTCTTCTAAGCATTAAATTTCATTTGTGGAAAGATTTTATATTATATTTTGATTGCTATATAGGAACATATTTTCTATTTCTTTTTCATTACTTATTTGACTTTTATCATTTGCATTTTGAATAATCTTTAGATCTTCAAAAATATGTTGCTTAAAAATATGTTTTTAATGATTAGTGGACATAAATGAGATTTTTGTGTTATTTTCAAATTGTGATGAACTTAGTGGTTTTACAAATGTTATACAGAGGGTACATTCTTTTTACTAAGGGGTAAGAGAGGAAATATAAATAAATAAATTTCTTCTGGTTCTTTTTATATTTTACTTTTACAACTTAGCATTTGTTTTTAAATTTAGTGTATGTGTGTACATATATGTATTTATTCATGTATGCATGTATGCATGTAGGTTTGTATGTATGTATTTACCAAGGCCCCCATATGAGTGTCAGAGTACATGTGGGAGTCAAGGACTTAGGTCCTAGGGATCAATCAAGATCCCCAAGCTTAGTAGCAAACACCTTTACTCTCTGAGCTAATTTACAGACATTGCTTTTTTTTTAAATATAAACCTTAAAACGATTAACATTTTTGTTAGTATAAAAGGCATTTTGATTAAAATAGTGGCTACATAAAAAATCCATTACAGCAACCAAGAGTTTTTGATACAGTATATGTAAATTTGTTTATTTTTTTATAATCCATCCAAGCCATGTGACCAACTGATTGTCTAAATAAAATAAAATAACAACTAAATAAAATACAACCAAGTGCTCTGAGGTGGCGCCATTTCCGGCTCCAGACAACCGGCCACCTTCCTGGTGAGAGCACAGGGGTCCACCCGGCCCGAGAGGCTTCTGTCTCACGTTCCGTGGGGGCCACCTTGGTTCTGGGACTCCGCGGCGGGCGGTCTGCGGGTGAGAGTGTGGAACACAGAGGCCAGCAGCTTCTGGAACGGGCGAGAGCCACAGAGCCTCTGAGGCGGTGCCATTTCCGGCTCCAAACAACCAGCCACCTTCCTGGTCAGAGCACAGGTGTCCGCACAGCCCGGGAGGCTTCTGCCTCACGTTCCACGGGGGCCACCTTGATTCTGGGACTCTGCAGCGGGCAGTCTGCAGGCCAAAGCAACACAGCTTCTGGGAAAGATCCTGTTTTGGGCCTTCATCTTCGGCCAGGAGGAGGTCCAAACATCAGATAACTGTGCACCTCCCTGAAAGAGGAGAGCTTGCCTGCAGAGACTGCTCTGACCACTGAAACTCAGGGAAGAGAGCTAGTCTCCCTGGTCTGCTGATATAGTGTAACAAAATCACCAGAGGAACAATCTCTAAACAGAGACAACTATAACAACTAACTCCAGAGATTACCAGATGGCGAAAGGTAAATGTAAGAATCTTACTAACAGAAACCAGGACTACTCACGATCATCAAAACCCAGCACTCCCACTTCGCCCAGTCCAGGGCACCCCAACACACCTGAAAAGCTACACCTGGATTTAAAAGCATATCTCATGATGATGGTAGAGGACATCAAGAAGGACTTAAATAACTCACTTAAAAAAATACAGGAGAACACTGCTAAACAAGTAGAAGACATTACAGAGGAAACACAAAAATCCCTTAAAGAATTACAGGAAAACATAACCAAACAGGTAGAAGACATTAAAGAGGAAACACAAAAATCCCTTAAAGAATTGCAGGAAAAACACAACCAAACAGGTGATGGAATTGAATAAAGCCATCCAAGACCTAAAAAGGGAAGTAGACACAATAAAGAAAACCCAAAGTGAGGCAACAGAGGAGATAGAAACACTAGGAAAGAAATCTGGAACCATAGATGCGAGCATCAGCAACAGAATACAAGAAATGGAAGAGAGAATCTCAGGTGCAGAAGATTCCATAGAGAACATCGGCACAACAATCAAAGAAAATGGAAAATGCAAAAAGATCCTAACTCAAAACATCCAGGAAATCCAGGACACAATGAGAAGACCGAACCTACGGATAATAGGAGTGGATGAGAATGAAGATTTTCAACTCAAAGGACCAGCAAACATCTTCAACAAGATTATTGAAGAAAACTTCCCAAATCTAAAGAAAGAGATACCCATGAACATACAAGAAGCCTACAGAACTCCAAATAGACTGGACCAGAAAAGAAATTCCTCCCGACACATAATAATCAGAACAACAAATGCACTAAATAAAGATAGAATACTAAAAGCAGTAAGGGAAAAAGGTCAAGTAACATATAAAGGCAAGCCTATCAGAATTACACCAGATTTTTCACCAGAGACTATGAAAGCCAGAAGAGCCTGGACAGATATTATACAGACACTAAGAGAACACAAACTCCAGCCCAGGCTACTATACCCAGCCAAACTCTCAATTACCATAGATGGAGAAACCAAAGTATTCCGCGACAAAACTAAATTCACCCATTATCTCTCCACGAATCCAGCCCTTCAAAGGATAATAACAGAAAAAAACCAATACAAGGACGGGAACCACGCCCTAGAAAAAACAAGAAGATAATCCCTCAACAAAACTAAAAGAAGACAGCCACAAGAACAGAATGCCAACTATATCAACAAAAACAACAGGAAGCAACAATTACTTTTCCTTAATATCTCTTAATATCAATGGTATCAACTCCCCAATAAAAAGACATAGACTAACAGACTGGCTACACAAACAGGACCCAACATTCTGCTGCTTACAGGAAACCCATCTCAGGGAAAAAGACAGACACTACCTCAGAGTGAAAGGCTGGAAAAAAATTTTCCAAGCAAATGCCCTGAAGAAACAAGCTGGAGTAGCCATTTTAATATCGGATAAAATCGACTTCCAACCCAAAGTTATTAAAAAAGACAAGGAGGGACACTTCATACTCATCAAAGGTAAAATCCTCCAAGAGGAACTCTCAATTCTGAATATCTATGCTCCAAATGCAAGGGCAGCCACATTCATTAAAGACACTTTAGTAAAGCTCAAAGCAGACATTGCACCTCACACAATAATAGTGGGAGACATCAACATACCAGTTTCATCAATGGAGAGATCGTGGAAATAGAAACTAAACAGGGACACAGTGAAACTAACAGAAGTTGTGAAACAAATGGACCTGACAGATATCTACAGAACATTTCATCCTAAAACAAAAGGATATACCTGCTTCTCAGCACCTCACGGGACCTTCTCCAAAATTGACCATATAATTGGTCACAAAACAGGCCTCAACAGATACAAAAATATTGAAATTGTCCCATGTATCCTATCAGGCCACCATGGCTTAAGACTGATCTTCAATAACAACATAAATAATGGAAAGCCAACATTCACGTGGAAACTGAACAACACTCTTCTCAATGATACCTTGGTCAAGGAAGGAATAAAGAAAGAAATTAAAGACCTTTTAGAGTTTAATGAAAATGAAGCCACAACGTACCCAAACCTATGGGACAAAATGAAAGCATTTCTAAGAGGGAAACTCATAGCTCTGAGTGCCTCCAAGAAGAAATGGGAGACAGCACATACTAGCAGCTTGACAACACATCTAAAAGCCCTAGAAAAAAAGGAAGCAAATTCACCCAAGAGGAGTAGACCTCAGGAAATAATCAAACTCAGGGGTGAAATCAACCAAGTGGAAACAAGAAGAACTATTCAAAGAATTAACCAAACGAGGAGTTGGTTCTTTGAGAAAATCAACAAGATAGATAAACCCTTAGCTAGACTCACTAAAGGGCACAGGGACAAAATCCTAATTAACAAAATCAGAAATGAAAAGGGAGACATAACAACAGATCCTGAAGAAATCCAAAACACCATCAGATCCTTCTACAAAAGGCTATACTCAACAAAACTGGAAAACCTGGATGAAATGGACAAATTTCTGGAAAGATACCAGGTACCAAAGTTGAATCAGGATCAAGTTGACCTTCTAAACAGTCCCATATCACCTAAAGAAATAGAAGCAGTTATCAATAGTCTCCCAGCCAAAAAAAGCCCAGGACCAGATGGGTTTAGTGCAGAGTTCTATCAGACCTTCAAAGAAGATCTAATTCCAGTTCTGCACAAACTATTTCACAAAATAGAAGTAGAAGGTACTCTACCCAACTCATTTTATGAAGCCACTATTACTCTGATACCTAAACCACAGAAAGACCCAACAAAGATAGAGAACTTCAGACCAATTTCTCTTATGAATATCGATGCAAAAATCCTCAATAAAATTCTCGCTAACCGAATCCAAGAACACATTAAAGCAATCATCCATCCTGACCAAGTAGGTTTTAATCCAGGAATGCAGGGATGGTTTAATATATGAAAATCCATCAAGGTAATCCATTATATAAACAAACTCAAAGACAAAAAACACATGATCATCTCGTTAGATGCAGAAAAAGCATTTGACAAGATCCAACACCCATTCATGATAAAAGTTTTGGAAAGATCAGGAATTCAAGGCCCATACCTAAACATGATAAAAGCAATCTACAGCAAACCAGTAGCCAACATCAAAGTAAATGGAGAGAAGCTGGAAGCAATCCCACTAAAATCAGGGACTAGACAAGGCTGCCCACTTTCTCCCTACCTTTTCAACATAGTACTTGAAGTATTAGCCAGAGCAATTCGACAACAAAAGGAGATCAAGGGGATCAAATTGGAAAAGAGGAAGTCAAAATATCACTTTTTGCAGATGATATGATAGTATATATAAGTGACCCTAAAAATTCTACCAGAGAACTCCTAAACCTGATAAACAGCTTCAGTGAAGTAGCTGGATATAAAATAAACTCAAACAAGTCAATGGCCTTTCTCTATACAAAGAATAAACAGGCTGAGAAAGAAATTAGGGAAACAACACCCTTCTCAATAGTCACAAATAATATAAAATATCTTGGCGTGACTCTAACTAAGGAAGTGAAAGATCTATATGATAAAAACTTCAAATCTCTGAAGAAAGAAATTAAAGAAGATCTCAGAAGATGGAAAGATCTCCCATGCTCATGGATTGGCAGGATCAACATTGTAAAAATGGCTATCTTGCCAAAAGCAATCTACAGATTCAATGCAATCCCCATCAAAATTCCAACTCAATTCTTCAACGAATTAGAAGGAGCAATTTGCAAATTCATCTGGAATAACAAAAAACCTAGGATAGCAAAAAGTCTTCTCAAGGATAAAAGAACCTCTGGTGGAATCACCATGCCTGACCTAAAGCTTAACTACAGAGCAATTGTGATAAAAACTGCATGGTACTGGTATAGAGACAGACCAGTAGACCAATGGAATGGAATTGAAGACCCAGAAATGAACCCACACACCTATGGTCACTTGATCTTCGACAAGGGAGCTAAAACCATCCAGTGGAAGAAAGACAGCATTTTCAACAATTGGTGCTGGCACAACTGGTTGTTATCATGTAGAAGAATGCGAATCGATCCATGCTTATCTCCTTGTACTAAGGTAAAATCTACGTGGATCAAGGAACTTCACATAAAACCAGAGACACTGAAACTTATAGAGGAGAAAGTGGGGAAAAGCCTTGAAGATATGGGCACAGGGGAAAAATTCCTGAACAGAACAGCAATGGCTTGTGCTGTAAGATCGAGAATTGACAAATGGGACCTAATGAAACTCCAAAGTTTCTGCAAGGCAAAAGACACCGTCAATAAGACAAAAAGACCACCAACAGATTGGGAAAGGATCTTTACCTATCCTAAATCAGATAGGGGACCAATATCCAACATATATAAAGAACTCAAGAAGGTGGACTCCAGAAAATCAAATAACCCCATTAAAAAATGGGGCTCAGAACTGAACAAAGAATTCTCACCTGAGTTATACCGAATGGCAGAGAAGCACCTGAAAAAATGTTCAACATCCTTAATCATCAGGGAAATGCAAATCAAAACAACCCTGAGATTCCACCTCACACCAGTCAGAATGGCTAAGATCAAAAATTCAGGTGACAGCAGATGCTGGCGTGGATGTGGAGAAAGAGGAACACTCTTCCATTGTTGGTGGGATTGCAGGCTTGTACAACCACTCTGGAAATCAGTCTGGCAGTTCCTCAGAAAATTGGACATAGTACTACAGGAGGATCCAGCAATACCTCTCCTGGGCATATATCCAGAAGATGCCCCAACTGGTAAGAAGGACACATGCTCCACTATGTTCATAGCAGCCTTATTTATAATAGCCAGAAGCTGGAAAGAACCCAGATGCCCCTCAACAGAGGAATGGATACAGAAAATGTGGTACATTTACAAAATGGAGTACTACTCAGCTATTAAAAAGAATGAATTTATGAAATTCCTAGCCAAATGGATGGACCTGGAGGGCATCATCCTGAGTGAGGTAACACATTCACAAAGGAACTCACACAATATGTACTCACTGATAAGTGGATATTAGCCCAAAACCTAGGATACCCAAGATATAAGATAAAATTTCCTAAACACATGAAACTCAAGAAAAATGAAGACTGAAGTGTGGACACTATGCCCCTCCTTAGAAGTGGGAACAAAACACCCTTGGAAGGAGTTACAGAGACAAAGTTTGGAGCTGAGATGAAAGGATGGTCCATGTAGAGACTGCCATATCCAGGGATCCACCCCATAATCAGCATCCAAACGCTGACACCATTGCATACACTAGCAAGATTTTATCGAAAGGACCCAGATGTAGCTCTCTCTTGTGAGACTATGCCGGGGCCTAGCAAACACAGAAGTGGATGCTCACAGTCAGCTAATGGATGGATCACAGGGCTCCCAATGGAGGAGCTAGAGAAAGTAGCCAAGGAGCTAAAGGGATCTGCAACCCTATAGGTGGAACATTAGGAACTAACCAGTACCCCGGAGCTCTTGACTCTAGCTGCATATGTATCAAAAGATGGCCTAGTTGGCCATCACTGGAAAGAGAGGCCCATTTGACACGCAAACTTTATATGCCCCAGTACAGGGGAACGCCAGGGCCAAAAAGGGGGAGTGGGTGGGTAGGGGAGTGGGGGTGGGTGGGTATGGGGGACTGTTGGTATAGCATTGGAAATGTAAATGAGCTAAATACCTAATAAAAAATGGAAAAAAAAATACAACCAAGTGTTGATTTCTTGAAATCACTTATATTCTTACATCTCAGAAAAAGCACTATCTCATTCAAAAGGACACAAGCCTTAAAAAATCACGAAATGTATAAACTTAGGTATTAAGCATCCTGAACCATACAAATCAAGATAAAATTTACACTGAGTATTATGTTTTCTTTTTATTTCAGTTACTCTGGCTTAATGATGGTACTTTTAAAGGAAAACTACTGTTCTGAATTGAATTTCTCATAAAATTGCAGAAACTCTAAAAAGCATTTATGGCAAAAAATAAAATGTATTGATTTGATCATAGGCTGAGGCCAACAGAAGAGCTATTTTCAACTCTGTAGAAGGTTGAGCAACAAATGTTTCTGAGTTCATCCACTCACTGGCAGCCTTTGGTCCCTGCAGGAAAATGAGTGAGTCACCATGACAAAGACACATCTGTGGAAAGGCTGATGGCTAAATAAGAGATAGAGGGATGCTAAGGATACCCTGTAGTCATGTAATGGTGTGTTCTAGGCTGCCTTCTCATTGTTGAAATGTACATCAGGGAAAGGAAGTGGAAGAGTTCTGTAGATTCAGATTCAGATTCCTTGGTTCCCAACAGTAGAGGCTGCTGTTTCAACACTGACTGCAGAATCTGAGTGTGTAATTTAAAAGGGTCTTTGTGTCCTTTCTTGGTCTCCTAATATTCTCCTAGGGCCATCAAGTTTCACCAGCAGCAGAAATACTCTTTAAGCCAACTTTTGCAGAAGAGAAAGTAATGACTTATGGAGATACATTCTGTATAATAATGGAAACTTAAAGAAGAAAAATAAGATCTGAGAATCCCTGAAAATAAGGTAAAGTTCCAATGTTCATCTGTCCTCAGAATCTCCTGTTTCTGTGATTTATGCTTAGCACTCTCTAACTAGCAAATCTAATGAGAGAGATCACCATTTTCTTCTTTAGTATAATGTATTTACAACCCAAAGGTATGATATGTGTACAATAAATGTGCAGCACTGAATTCAGACTTATGTCCTACCAAAGCCAAACAGTGAATGAGTTATTTTATTGGGTACAAATTATCAATACTTTGAATTCTTTTGTTTAGAAAATTGCTTCTTTCCTCGAAACATTTCTGTGGTCTTCTATAGACTTCATGAAGACTGAAAAAAAGTTACTTTTGTTTTCTTCTAGACATACAGCCCAGGTTAAAGGTATGTCTGGATAGTGTGTTAGTAGGAAAATGTGAATAAAGGTTGTGCTAGAGATAGAATTAGAACGGCATCTTTGTTTTCTTCTCCCGTGATGCTGTTCAGTACACAGAAACTCCTTAGGGTACTACTAATCGCAATTTTGAGAACCAATTTAATTTCTAATCTGTGTTTGGACTCTCTTCCTTTCTTTTAAATACTTATCCCAAAATTCCAGGTAGAGGAAATGCTTCATACTAAGTTGGGCTGTATGAAATATGCTGGGTGGGCAGCTGCTTAGGGGATATATTTTGTATTTGCTTCACTCACCCTGAGCCTGTTGGCATCCACCCACAAGACAAAAGGTCAGAAAACAGCAGCATCCTTGTAATTTTACCATATTAGTATTTCCTGTTTTAGTTACGCCACTGACTTATTGACATCTAAGTTGTTTCTAAATTAAAAAAAAAAACCAAAAAAATAAACCTTGCTGCCATTTCCTTTTTCTGATTCATACAGCTAATAAATTGCTCTTGGGTATTACAAGCATTGAGGCAGAAGGAAGATAGCAACTCTGACTTATAAGAAAAGTCAAACAAACACATTAACCTTTTAAAAAATGCATGTAAGAAGACTGACGTTATACTCAAAATTATTTCTTAAATTTATATTTGTATCTTAATCAAAGGAATATTGTAGGAAACCATAAGACTTGAGTATCTCATGCATCAATGGTTGTTTCCCTGTTATACAAATAATATGTTAGGCATGAGTGCTTTTTATGAGAGTAGAACCAGGCGCACTATGTGAGAAATATAGCATTTCACCTACTATGTATGTGTTTACTTCTCTAATCTTAATACACTATTCTACTTTGCTTTGGAGGGGCTGTATGCATAAGTGCTGTGGGTAAGTTTTAGATACCTACCCAGCCTCAATACCACTTTATCATCCTGTATTCTAGTATTCTGATAGTGCCCTATGGGATATCTGAACGCCTCTAATGCTTAAACAGTGGAGAGTTTTGATATGGCTATGCAAAAAGTTTCATCTGCTAAGCATGCAGATACTACTGAGTAAATCTCCAGAGAAGCCTAACATCAAAGAGTCTTCAGAAGCCATTCATATCAGCTTGTAACATCTGTATTAGAGAAAGAAAAGCTAGTCAGACACAGGAGGGGGAACCTTGAGGCAGTAGGAGGTTAGGAATTTTAAATCTGAATTCATCCTCATAGTAAAGTATGCCCATATATGTTAGGTTGATAAAAATGGTAATAACCACAGACTTAAGTTTTCTATGTGTATTACTTTGATTTTCTTCTGTAATACTTTACATATAATCAAAGAACAACTGATAAAAATTACTTTTGTCAGACAGGATATGTACTTTAGAAAACTTTCATTGTTATAATAAGTTAGTTGGACATTTTTACTTAAAGTGAACACATCTGCTAAGAGTGCTGATACTACTGAGTAATTCTCCAGAGAAGCCTAACATCAAAGAGTCTTCAGAAACCATTCATATGGGGGTGGGGGCACCGTGGAGATCTCAATATAAGGCTGATGCCTCCCATGGTCCAATAAGTAAAGTAAGTATCATTGGCCCACACTTAACACTGAAAGCTAAAAGTTCAAATACATCACAGGAACAAACAAACATATTATAGCTTGTAGGCTTAAATCAGTCAAAGAGGTGAAACAAACAAGACATGATCGTGAGCAGCAGGAACTGTGGAGAGAGACACAAACTATTAAGAGGATTTAATAACACCATCTCATGTCAGGAAGTATAGTTTTCATCCCCATGTATGAAAAGAGGCAATCTCATGGATGATAAACTACTTAGAGTCATAGCTAAGTATGCAATCCCATGTGATCCAGTTCCTAATGGTATGCTAGTAACTGAGCCTCAATCATAAAGTTAACCCTGAGGGATGGGAGAAGAATGAGTAGCTTAATGTTGGGCATTTGTCTTTTTACTGATGTAAATATTCCCATGGGGCTTCCTCCAAGGTGTCCATACATTTTCATTGAATGCCGTACCACATGCAGGGCAGCTTCTATGTGGCAGACATGACAAGGACAATTAGAGTAGTATATCTATTCAGAACATTAAGAGGATGAAGCTATTTTTAATTGACATATTAAAATGAAGACAAATTACAATTTACTGAGATTTTGGTGAGGGATTATTATAAATAAATATTAAGTGTGAGTTAATATTGTGAGTCTGCTAATGAACTCTCCGGAACAGGTGAAGAAGTGTGACACAGAGTTCTGACAATACCAAACAGCCATATAATGTGAATGGTTCAGACCATGAGTTTCTGCACCATATTGCCAGAGGAAATACAAGTCTGGAACACAGTACCATGACTACTTAATGTTTGTCTCCTTTGCTATAAGCACTGAAATTAAAGGGTGAATCATGACTGTCTAATAAATTCTAGTTCTCTTCATTTGGGTCCACCTGGCTTCTGAACACCAACATACTTATTACTGGCTTAATTGTCACCATATTGAGGACTAGGTAATATAAAAAGCAATTTAATTAGTGAAGTTTTATGATTAGATGCTAATTGCTGCTTTAACAAAAATTATTTAAGAATAAGGTATTATAACATCTTTTGAATTATGTACACAATGGACTAGTATTTAACAGTTTTCAAAGTTGTAACTTGCATATTTCCCAGTTTATTAGTAAATAATATTTTTAAGTATCCACTTAGGCATAGGATGAAATAAAAGTATTGAATAGATGCTGTGGTTTCAAAATAATTTCTTTTAATCTCCCTGAGGTTCATATACTAGAAACTTTGTCTCCAGGGTCCGCTAACAAAGAAAACTCAAATAAGATGTGTTCACTACAGAGTTCTACCACAGCATTAAAGTAGATTGAATGCTAATACCCAACAAATTGTACATTAAGTGAAATGTTAAGAACATTACCAAAATGTAGTCTCCCCTCCCCCAGCCTGAAACCTGCTTGCTCATGGGTGGAGCTTCCCGCTCAATCTTTCTGCCACTCCCACTGCTGGAACCTGCCGCTTTGCTACTGGACCCCGAGATTATTTGGGGGGAATTGGGCCCCCTTCCCCTGCTTCATAACTGTGTGCTGAACAGTAAAATTGAGCTTTGATCAGAATGCCTGTCTTAGCTGCATTTCTTTCTCTCGCCGCCTAGCCCCTCTTCTCTTCCAGGTTTCCAAAATGCCTTTCTAGGCTAGAACCCAGGTTGTGATCTACTGGCCAGACACAACACCAAAAAAACATTCTTTGCTGCTAGAGTTACTCTAAAATCAAAACTGGGAAAGGGCACAAGAAAAAAAATCTATAGACAAATTTTTATGATGGACACATGCATTGTTTCTGAATAAAACTGTGGCAAACTGAATTCAAGGACTCTTTACAAAAATCATACACCAGGGTCAAATCGTTTTCATTCAAGGGATGCAAATGTGTTTAATGTAACACACAAACAGAAATAGGGGCAGAAAACACCTCAGCATCTTTATCAATGCAGAAAAGGCCTTTGAAAGTTCAATATCTCTTCATGATAGAAGTGAAGAGAAAAAAACTTATAATTTTGGGTCTTATAGCATTGTGGTATCTAAGTTCAAGAAATTCAGGGCTGAAGAATAGACCCAGGCGGATCCAGGCACAGCCAGATCCACCCTGTAGCTAAGAATGTCCGGCCATAAAAGATAAAAAAGAGAGTGCAGGAACTAGCCAGGGCTATCAGGACGGACCAAATGGTCATCTGGCAGGATGGCGCCTCCCGAGTGGCGCCTCCCTATAGCCCACCATAAATTATCCATTGACCAGGTGTCCTGCTGACCTCGAGAAGTCCAAGCCCTTGTGCCTCCCTACACCTTAACCGGCACGTACTGCCCTGTTAATTTGTAATCACCTCGCCGACATTTAAATAAGCCAATCATGTGTAACCGTGCAAATTCCTTCGGCTCCCTCCCTTTTTGGTTTGTGGTTTTTGCCTTTATAAGCCTGTAAGAAGTTTGGGCCAGCGTCGAACTCCCCTGCCCCCTGCGCGGTGCATGAGTTTCGACCCCAGCATGCTGGCTTGAGCGCTCCCTTGTTGTTTGTGTGTTTGTGTGCCATTAAAAGCCTCGTGTTGTTAGAGCGAGTGCGGTCTAAGTTTCCTACTGGGTGCACGCCTCCTCGAGGAGGGACTCCCTGAGGGGGTCTTTCAGAAGTCGTGAAATAGAAGGAACACACGCATGCACACATACATGCACAACAAATACACATAAATAAATAAATAAATGTAATCACCTTTGTATAAAGTAATAAACTATTCAAGAAAGAAACCAGCAGAAAAATTCCAACCTATTGTTAAATCAGTCTTTCCCGTGCATTTCTATGTGTGTTTTGTTTTTAGTGGAACATCAGTATAAGAGATTTATTAATGTATTCTCCAAGTTATTTGAGTTGGCATAACGCTAGAAAATACGTCATGAGGTAGAACAGAAATGATGAATGGCCAACTGAGAACACCAATTTTAAGTTTTTAAAGAGTTCTGATAAAAGAGAAATCTTCAGGCTGTGGTGGACATGGGAGGCTTTATCTCAGGTACACATGGCAACTGAATGTCAGCAAGCACTAAAATATGTCCTCCCAGTGAGAGGGAAGAGAATTATCATAGAAATTGGTTTTATTTAACTTTCATGCTCTGGACTTGAAATACTAAAATAGGACACAGACTACATTTGGGAGTATTTAATAATTTTATCTCAAATGAAGAGTAATAATTTGATATTTTTGGGTCATCCAAGAAATATAAGAATGCAATTAATTTCACACATATGCAAATATGTCTGCCTAAAGATAAAAAAATAGAATTCTTTTTTTTTAACTATTTCAATGAGTATTTGTAATATTGAACACAACTCTGAGGATTAACTGTAATAAATTTTGGGAGAAGTAACACTTGAGGGCCAAGTTTTCCAGTGCTTTTTAACCTAGGCTTCTTATAGTCTGCTTAAAATATAGGAATTGTTTTCTAAGAAACATGTTTTTGTTTTTGTTTTTTTAAATTTGTTTCTGTTGCTTACTATTTAGAGTCTTTGTTCTCTTAATGCCATGCATGTATTTATGGTTAGAATCTTGACTTTACATTGCAAATTAATGATAAGGTAGAGAACAATTGAGGTCACCCTTATGTTGACCACTGGCCTCTACACAGATCTGGAAATCAACATCTAGTGTCTTCCTCAATTGTCTCTACCTTAGTTCTGAATCTTGGTATACCAATTCATTTTTATGGTCAACTTACACAAACTAGAGTCACTTAGGAAGAAAGAATCTAAGCTGAGAAATTGCCTCCATCAGATTGGCCTGTGGGCATGTCTGTGGAGATTTTCTTGTTTGTTAATTGATGTAGGTGGACCCAGCTCACTGTGGACAGTACATCCCTAGACAAGTTGGTCTGGGTTGTATAAATAACAAAGCTAGCTGAGAATGAGTTGCTGAGGGAGACAGAGCAAGACAGTAGGCAGCATTCCTCCATGGTTTCTGACTCAAACTCCTGCCTTGAGTTCCTGCCTTCATTTCCCTCAGTGATGGACTACAAACTGTAAGTTGAAACAAACCCTTTCTTCCCTAATTTATTTTTTTCTATGATGTTTGTCACATTAACAGAAAACAAACTAGAACACAAGTTGGTTCTTACTGGCCTGGAGCTCACTGACTACGCTAGAGTTGATCAATAATCCTAAAACATTTCCTGTCTGTGACTCCAAAATGTTGGGATTATAGGTTGATCCTGTTGTGCATAGGTTTTCAAGTGGATTCTGAGGATGAAAAACAGATCCTCATTCATATGTGGCAAGCACTTAATGATTGAGCCATCTCCTCAGGCTCCTTAGCCTGACAGTATCTGCCTTTTTGTTGGGCTGTTAAATCTGTGCATATTTGAAGGTATTAGTGATACAGTTTGATTTGTATATGTTTTCTTGCTTTCTATTCTCCGTGTCTCATAAATCATAAATTCTCTCTCTCTCTCTCTCTCTCTCTCTCTCTCCCTCGTGCTTTTTCTCAATAGAACGTTTTTTAGTGTGGCACTTTAGTTTATTTAATAAAATATAAATATACTTTAAAATATCCTTTTAGTTATTTTTTTCTAGTATATCTCAATTTTTCAAAATAATTCAGTTATAAAAAATTTAAATTTTGTTAATATATAGAAACTTTAATTTGTGCAATTCTATTCTCTCCCACTGAATTTTTACATGATTTTTGTTTACATATTAAATTTTTCTGCTCCCACCTAAATATTTTATGCTAATTATTGCTTTAGGTAGTTTTAATTTCTTTTATGTTAAATGAAAAAATAAAAAATAGATGTATTACATAGCTTTTAGTTAATATTTTAATGATTAGTTTTAAATCTCTTTATATCATCCTGCAGATTCTCACTATTATCTGCAAGCCATTTTCTTACTTAGTATAGCTTCACAACTACGTTATTCTATTGTGCCAATCATGTGAATTGTACTTCTAATGACTATGGGCTAAAATATAATTTTTTGACATTACTTTATGGGATTATTTCTTGAAAGACTTAAAATAACAAATGGATTGTTAACTGGCCTTATTTTAGTTCCTTTGTGATTGTAGCGTTTGAGTTACTACTATTTTTTAATTCATTATTTATCATTATTTAATTGACTTAAAGATTTTCATGTACATTTAGATGAGATGCTTCTGTATTTATCTAGTTTCGAGCTATTTAAACTTCCTAGACATGTAGATTATTATTTTCAGAGATCCATGATCTGCTGACTGAGGTAGCTAGGACTTATGAATTCTTTCTGAATATACTTTATATAAAAGATTTCTTGGATTTTTTCATACAGGGTGGGGCAAATCTTACTAGAAATTAGATATTTTTCCTATAATAGATGGAACATGTAAAAGATTTCATGTTTTGACTCATTTTGCTTACACTTCATTATTAGACTTTACAGTAGAGTGAAATTAAATATCCCATGACAATATCATATACCCTGGTTACTTATAACTATGGTTTTATTTACTTCTTTTCTTTTGTTTTCTATTCAAAAAGTAAGGTCTGGTGATTCAAAACCCAGTAGAAGTATCCAAGAATGGTGAATCATTTCTTAGAAGCTGCAGAATGTGGCATTTAGTACACAGAACACATTTAACCCATGATGTCTCTTAATTGTAAATGTTAAAATATTTTCCCCATCAAAGATATTTGACATCATTATGATAGGGAGGAATATTGAAATTCACAGCAGTATTCACATATGATTAGTGCCTTTCATTTCTTTTTAAAATGTCAAATACTATTTGCTGAATGGATACATAAAACAAAAATTGTACCTATAAATAAAGTGCCAACTACCACCAAATGATATTTTGAAACAGACATTTTACTCAGGCTCAGCATGTCTGTCTTCTCAGACATAATACTTCTTTATAGAAAACAAATTAAACATTTCCTCTACATTTTTTCTTCAGGTTTAAAGTGTACAGTCAGTGCCTACAGTCATTTTACTGCACAAGGCACACTAGAACTGCTGATTCTATCTAATTGAAACTCCCCCAGCTCTCTACTTTCCAATCTTCAATAATCACAGTCTAAATTCCTCTGAGCTCAACTTCTTTATATTTCACATATGATTCTATTTATCTTCCTGTGCCTGGTTCCTTTCAGTGAACAAAATGATCTCATACTCTGTGTATAAGTTATTGTGGATAATAGGATTTTGGTTTTTAATGATAGAATATTACCCCATTGTGAATGTGAATTTCATATTTTTCTTTTTTACTTATCAGTTAATGACTATTTAGTTCTTTCTGTCTCTGGGTTATCATAAATAGTGTTTCAATAAACAAGGGAACACAGATACCTTGTCTAAATACTGAGTTGTCCTTCAAAAGTATAGCCGTGTGGTGGTTTTAACAAAAATAGCTCCCATAGGCTCATGTGTTTGAATGTAATCAGGTATTGGAAGGTGTGGCCTTGTTAGAGTACATGTGGCCTTGTTGGAAGAAGTGTGTCACTGTCAGTGAGCTTTGACCTTAAAAGGTCCCAAACCAGGTCAACTGGCTTTCTTCCTGCTGTCTTTGGATCCAGATATAGAACTCTTGGCTCCTCCAGCACCATGTCTGCCTGCATGCTACAATCCTCTCTGCCATGATAACAGTGAACTAAATCTCTGAAACTGTAAGCCAACCTTGATTAAATGCTTTTCTTTATAAAAGTTGCTGTGGTCATGGTGTATATTCACAGCAGTAGAATGTTGGCTAAGACAAGCCAGGAACAGAATTATTAGATATGAAAGGTTTTTTTTTAATGTTTTAAGAAATTCCCATAATGCCTGATATGATTTGTAGTTTGAATGTCTCCTAAAGTCTTATATATTGAAGGTTAAATATCCAGTCTATAGCCTTATCATGAGATTTTCTTTGAAAAAGAAAGCTTAGTGAATAAATTGATGTAATAGGAATATAAGTCATGTACTTTAAGGCATATGTAGGACACTGAAGTCTTTCTTTTTATTAGATATTTTCTTTATTTACGTTTCAAATGTTATCCCCTTTCCTGGTTTCCCCTCTGAAAACCCCCTATCCCATCCCCCCTCCTCCTGCTTACCAATCCACCCATGCCCACTTCACTGTACTGGCATTCTCCTACACTGGGGCATTGAGCCTTCACAGGACCAAGGGCCTCTCGTCCCATTTGTGTCCAACAAGGCCATTCTCTGCTACACATGCAGCAGGAGCCATGGCTCCCTCCATGTGTACTCTTTGAATGGTGGTTTAGTGTCTGGGAGCTCTGGGGCTGCTAGTTGGTTCATATTGTTGTTCTTCCTATTGGGATGCAAACTTTTTCAGCTCCTTCAGTCCTTTCTATAGCTCCTGTATTGGTGACCTGGTGCTCAGTTCAATGGTTGGCTGACAGCATCTACTCCTGTATTTTGTCAGGCACTGGCAAAGCCCCTCACAAGACATCTATATCAGGCTCCTGTCAGCTAGCACTTGTTGGCATCCACAATAGTGTGTGGGTTTGGTGACTGTATATGGGATGGATCCCCAAATGGGGCAGCCTCTGGATGGCCTTTCTTTCAGTCTCTACTCCACACTTTGCTCTGTATTGTAACCTCCCCTAGCCTGAAGCAGGCTGGTGCAGATCACTGAGGTGGGGCCACCTGCGGTGCAGCTTTCCAACTTGGCTGGCTTCTTTCCATGTGTCAACTGCCGCGCTGCTCTTTTCCAAGATCCTGCTGCCTGCTGAGACACCTTTAAGGCAATCCATGTGGCAGTCTTCTCGGCTTGCTCCAGGCACCAAGAATGGATTGGCAGGGGATGGGCCTCCCCTCTTTATAAGCACAGACTCTTAGTAAACTTTGGGGCTTTGATCAGAGAAAAATTTGTCTTGGTCTCATTCATTTCTCGCAGTCTAGTCTTTTTTTTCAGCCCCAGCCTGCCTTTCAGGAGTACCCGGTTCATATAGGCCGTGGGCGGCTTACAACTACAGATTTGTGCCTGATCAGGGACTTGAAAATGATGGGACAAAACTGAGGGACCACTGTCTTAGTGGAGCTCCACTAGAAGGGATTAACAAGAAGATCGTATCGGGCACAGTGAGCAACAGGTATTTATGCTAGCGCTGGTTTTAAACTTCATTTTTTAAAGTGTTTCTGGAGGTGTGATAGGATACGGGCTAAGTTGGAACAGTGCTGACCTGGTGCTGATTCCACATAGGGTTTGGCAGCAAAATATGGGACTAGAAACTCCCAAACAGGCAGTTGTTCGCAGCCTTCAAGAGCTGCTTCAGGAGAGAGGAGTAGGGTTTGAAGAACAATTGTTGGAGAAATTTTCAGATAAGGTAGATTCTTGTTACCCATGGTTCAGGGAAGAAAAAAACTTAGATAAGAGAACCTGGGAGAGAGTTGGAGAAGCTTTGAAAAACACCCAGGCAGATAATTTCACCCTTTGCCTCTGGGTGCTCGTAAAAGTTGCTATTGAAAAGGAGATCTCGCAGGGGTCAGATAGTACCCAGACAGAGCTTGAAGAATCTCAGGAAGAGCGCTTGTCAGAGAGGACTTTCTCAGAAAGGGGCCCTCTCAACCCTAAATTAGAAAGATCAAGAGACTCTGATGATGAGCTAACTTTAGACAAGGAAGATCATTTAGAAAGAGGAGCTGGCAATTATTTTGATGAGGATTGACCCCCTCCCAAGTCTCCCGTTCCACCTATGGCCTCCACTATAGGAGATGCTACTCAAATGGACATGCAACTAAGTAACTTAGAGTTTGAAATTAAGTTGCAGAAATTGACTAATGAGCTCCGGGAGCTAAAAAGGGTGTCAGATACAGGGAAGAACAATTGTCCTGAAATATACCAATAACTGCTAGAAAGAGCTGTGAGTCAGGCTCTTGGGAAGGGACAGGATATGTCTGATGTGCTAGCCTTTCCTGTGGTTAAGATAATTGACCAGCAAAATAATAGAGTCAGACAATACCAGACTTTGGATTTCAAGGTGATAAAGGAGTTAGAAACAGCTGTTGTACAATATAGCCCTACAGCTCCCTTTACACAAGCATTATTGGATACTGTCATGGAGTCACACTTAACCCCCCAAGATTGGAAGACTCTATGTAAGGCTGCTCTGTCAGGAGGAGATTTCTTACTTTGGGATTCTGAATGGCGAGAAGCCAGTAAGAAAACTGCCGCTTTAAATGCTCAGACAGGTAATCCAGGTTAACATGCTTTTGGGAGAAGGTCGATATGAAGGTAATACTAATCAGATTGGTTTTCTTGTTGGAGTGTATGTGCAGGTTGCTATGACTGTCCACCACGCTTGGAAACAGTTACCAGCTTAAGGGGATCTTGGTGGAAGTTTAGCCAGCATTCAGCAGGGTCCTGATAAGCTTTACCATAACTTTGTGGATAGGCTATTAATAGCAGCTAGTAGAATTCTTGAAGACTCTGACACGGGAAGTTCTTTCATTTTGCAATTGGCTTATGAGAATGCTAACACAATGTGTCGAGTCATTATCTGACCGCACAAAGGACAGACGGATCTAGGGAGATATATCCGTCTTTGTGCAGAGATTGGGCCGTCATATAATCAGGGTTTGGCTTTCTCTGCTGCTTTGCAAGGAACCACCGTACAAGCAATGCTTTCACAGAAACGAGGGAATAATGCATGTTTTAAGTGTGGAACTTTGGGTCATTTTAAAAATGACTGTCTTGTCTTTAGCTGCATATGTATCAAAAGATGGCCTAGTCGACCATCACTGCAAAGAGAGGCCCATTGGACTTGCAAACTTTATATGCCCCAGTTCAGGAGAACGCCAGGGCCAAAAAGGGGGAGTGGGTGGGTAGGGGATTGGGGGGGTGGGTATGGGGGACCTTTGGGATAGCATTGAAAATGTAAACGAGGAAAATACCTAATTTAAAAAAAAAAAAAGAAAATCAAGAAGGAAGACCACACGTGGATACTTCATTCCTCCCTAGAAGAGGGAATAAAATATCCATGGAAGGAGTTGCAGAGACAAAGTTTGGAGCTAAGACAAAAGGATGGACCATCCAGAGACTGCCCCACCTGGGGGTCCATCCCATAATCAGTCACCAAACGCAGACACTATTGCATATGCCAGCAAGATTTTGCTGAAAGGACCCTAACATAGCTGTCTCCTGTGAGGCTTTGCCAGTGCCTGACAAATACAGAAGTGGATGCTCACAGTCATCTATAGGATGGAACACAGGGCCCCCTATGGAGGAGCTAGAGAAAGTACCCAAGAGCTGAAGGTGTCTGCAACCCTATAGGTGGAACAACAATATGAACTAATCAGTACCCCTCCAGAGCTCATGTCTCTAGCTGCATATGTAGCAGAAGATGGCCTACTCGACCATCATTGGGAAAAGTGGGCCCTTGGTCTAGCAAACTTTATATGCCCCAGTACACAGGAATGCCAGGGCCAAGAAGCGGGAGTGAGTGGGTAGGGGAGCAGGGCAAAGGGAGGGTATAGGGGACTTTTGGGATAGCATTTGAAATGTAAATGAAGAAAATATCTAATAAAAAATTTAAAAAAAAATGACTGTCCTAAGAATAGAGCTGCTGAGAGTGGGCAAGCAGGCCGTGCTCCAGGAGTTTGTCCTCGATGCAGGAAGGGCAACCATTGGGCTAGGGTGTGTAAATCCAAGTCAGACATTACGGGCCGTCTGTTGCCAGGAAATGAGAGGAGGGGCCAGTCCTAGGCCCTGAAATACCCACAGCAAGCAGCTTATGGGGCCATGAAGCTGTTGCCCAGCCAAAGAAATCCGTTTTTGAATTTGTCAGGGCAACCCCAGGAAGTGCAGGATTGGACCTCTGTTCCACCACCCACACAGGATTAACCCCAGAAATGGGAGTTCAAACTCTGCTACAGGAGTTTTTGGACCTCTACCTTCAGAAACTTGTGGATTTCTTTTAGGACGAAGCAGTTCTATTGTAGAAGGTCTGCAGATTTATCCAGGTGTTATAGATAATGACTATGAGGGAGAAATTAAAATCATGGCAGCTTCCCCTCATGGTGTTATAACTGTACCTGCCCACCAGAGAATTGCTCAACTTTTCTTAGCTCCTTTACATCCGCTACCGTCCAGATTTGTTAAGAATGAGAGAGGACAAGGTGGCTTTGGCTCCTCTGGTGTGCATTGGGTTCAATCTATTACTAATCAGAGACCTAACTTTAAATTGACAATTGAAGGAAAAAGCTTTGAAGGATTAATAATTACTGGAGCTGATGTAACAATTATTAGAGGACAAGACTGGCCTTCAGCTTGGCCTTTGTCTGATAAGCTTACTCACCTTCAAGGACTTGGTTATGCCAATAACCAAAAACGAAGCTCCAAATTGCTAACCTGGAGAGGTGAGGAAGCAATTCAGGATAAAGTCAGCCATATGTTATGTCAAATTTGCCTGTTACCCTATGGGGAAGAGATCTTCTCCCATGGGTATTTTGTTCCCCCTTCAAAGAGGGATTGACTTATCCATACTTTGGTTTTCCTACTTCTTGAGCTTCATTTGGTCTGTGAATTATATCCTGGGTGTTCCAAGCTTCTAGGCTAAAATCCACTTATCAGTGAGTGCATATCAAGTGACTTCTTCTGTGATTGGGTTACCTCACTCAGGATGATATCCTCCAGATCCATCCATTTGCCTAAGAATTTCATAAATTCATTGTTTTTAATAGCTGAGTAGTACTCCATTGTGTAAATGTACCACATTTTCTGTATCCAATCCTCTGTCGAAGGACATCTGGGTTCTTTCCAGCTTCTGGATATTATAAATAAGGCTGCTATGAACATAGTGGAGCATGTGTCCTTGTTACTAGTTGGAACATCTTCTGGGTATATGCCCAGGAGTGGTATAGCTGGGTCCTCAAGTACTATGTTCTAATTCCTGAGGAAGCAGAAGACTGATTTCCAGAGTGGTTGTACAAGCTTGCAATCCCACCAACAATGGAGGAGTGTTCTTTTTCCACATCCTCTCCAGCATCTGCTGTCACCCGAGTTTTTGATCTTAGCCATTCTGACTGGTATGCGATGGAATCTCATGGTTGTTTTGATTTGCATTTCCCTGATGACTAAGGATGTTGAACATTTCTTTAGGTGCTTCTCAGCCATTCAGTATTCCTCAGTTGGTAATTCTTTGTTTAGCTCTGTACCCCATTTTTTAATAGGGTTATTTGTTTCTCTGGAGTCTAACTTCTTGAGTTCTTTGTATATATTGGATATTAGCCCTCTATCAGATGTAGGATTGATAAAGATCTTTTCCCAATCTGTTGGTTTCTATTTTGTCCTGTTGGCAGTGTCCTTTGCCTTACAGAAGCTTTGCAATTTTATGAGGTCCCATTTGTCTATTGTTGATCTTAGAGCATAAGCCATTGGTATTCTCTTCAGGAAATTTTCCCCTGTGCCCATGTGTTCGAGACTCTTCCCTACTTTCTCTTTTATTAGATTCAGTGTATCTAGGTTTATGTGAAGGTCATTGATCCACTTGGGCTTGAGCTTTATACAAGGAAATAAGAATGGATTGATTTGCATTCTTCTACATGGTGGCCACCAGTTGAACCCCACCATTTGTTAAAAAATGCTGTCTTTTTTTTCACTGGATGGTTTTAGCTCCCTTGTCAAAAATCAAGTGACCATAGGTGTGTGGGTTTATTTCTGGGTCTTTAATTATTTTCCATTGATCTTCCTGCCTTTCTCTGTACTAATACCATACAGTTTGTTGTTGTTGTTGTTGTTGTTTTGTTTTGTTTTGTTTTAATCATGATTGCTCTGTAATACCACTTGAGGTCTGGCATTGTGATACCTCCAGACATTCTTTTATTGTTGAGAATAGTGTTTGCATTCCTGGGTTATTTGTTACTCCAAATGAATTTGCAAATTGCCCTTTCTAACTCTGAAGAATTGTGTTGTAATTTTGATGAGGATTTTATTGAATCTATAGATTTCTTTCAGCAAGATGGCTATTTTTACTTTATTAATCCTGCCAATCTATGAGCATGGGAGATCTTTCCATCTCTTGAGAACTTCTTCGCTTTCTTTCTTCAGAAACTTGAAGTTCTTTTCATAAAGATCCTTCACTTGCTTGATTAGAGTGACAGCAAGGTATTTTATATTATTTGTGACTCTCACAATGGTTTTCTTGATAAGGTAAAATTCCTTCCAGAGATTAAGATCTCATATCTTTTTGTTAGTAAATAGTCCAGTGTAAAATATGCATGCATATTTCACCATTGTTCAACCTCAAATTCAGCTAATACTAGTGCACATTTGATTCTCCTGTTTAATAAGCTTCAGAGCACATTCTGAATCAGCTATAGTCAATTATTATATTGATACTATTACTGCAAATATATTAAAGCATATCTGTCTGACCTGAAACCTTATCCCTCATTGAAACATGTGAGACATAAGAACAGAAACTAGTGGCTAGACATAGTTTGATTTAATTTATTTTCTAGTTGTAGTTCTATACCTCAGTGACTTTGTATGTATTTCTAGTTCATTGTTTCTGTGTTAAAATACATTGCTGACTATACAGCATTTGACCTTATTGCTCCAGTGCAAAATTACTGTTTTAAATATTTTGTGGTAATATATGATCAAGGATTTATTGCATGCCTGGATATTGGTGGATCAGATATTACAAAGATCTTATGAAAATAATCACTACTACTGTCAGTTATAGAGTCCAGTAGCCATCCCATATATGTCTGGAAGTCAGCATTCTACACCATTCTCTCACTTCCTCCTTCTCTTATAGTCTCTCTTTTACTCCTTCCATGATGCTTGTTGAACCTTGGCTCTAGCCATCCAGAAGCTTTGGAGATCTACCCGAAAGGGGTACTGGAAATGAAAAAGGAACACGGTGTGAGAGAAGGATGAAGCCAAGACAAAATTCTGGTCAAGGCTCATTAATATTTAGCACTATATTTATACAGGGAGAGCACACAGACCCCCCATCCTTTGTTTCAGCTGGATTATGTTGCAAAGCAAGGTCAGCAGGCAGTCTACTCCTGTAGGAAATGTCAGGTGCTGCAAGGCAGAAGCCCCCACATGAGTTGTTAAGGTCCAACTGTGACAAACACTTAAGTATCTATTTAGCCTGCTCAAGGCTGAGGGAAGGGCACAGTTGGCAGGTGGTGACATAGTCCAAATTATGTATAAGCATTCATCTGTCATTTCTCATCACTGCAATGATGAGTCTCTGGAGTTGCTTTTTACCAGTAAAAACATCATCTCTGACCAGAGTTGACAGCATCAGTAACCTACAGACACAACAATAGAACAATAGATATTTTGCAGGCAATCTGAGGTGCTCAACACTACCATTTAGCAAAACAATAGCAATTAACATCCTGACTTGAGTCAATGACCTTCCCACCTATGGGTTTCTGTTCAGGTGTATAGTACCAGACCTGAGTTCATTCCTGTATAATGGGTCTCAAATCCAATAAGAAAACAGTTTCTTCCCCCTATAACAGATTTGCCACCAGTGTACCTCAGAACACAACTTGTTTGGATGGATAGAAGGTTTGCATAACCAGTATAGAGAAAGATTTCAACCCAGTTCAACTTGATTTTTCTGCTATAACATGTAGTGTCTTCAGCAATAGTGTTTTGTTTTATTTGTTTGTTTGTTTTATCACTGGTGGTCAACCAACAATAGTGAAGTATTTGTATGTATTAGTACACTAGCGGGTGAAAGCCACTGCATATTTGACAGCTCTTATTTTCATTAATCTCCAATATGTCTCCTATGTTGGTTTTCATTCTTCCAGTAGGACATAGGCTCTGAAAAACAAATACACACTTTCTCATGTAACAGATACTCAGTCAAGTGGCTAGTGGACAGCTGGTGTCAAATGAAATCCTCATCTTTAGCCATTGAGAAGATATTGAAATTTGTATAGCTCTTGATTTGTTTTTTTTTTTTTTTGTTTTGTTTTGTTTTGTTTTTGTATTTTGTTTTCATTTAGAAATTAATAGCAGAATGTTTGTTCTAGAAGCATAGCAGTTGCAGCTCTTGTAGATATCCATCAAGGTTTTATAATAGTGTCTGTGTGATCTATTTTGAATCAACTGCCATTTGATGATGCTCTTGGATCCTGTGCCTAAGCACATGTTTCTTGCTATTCACTTGCTCACAGAAAATATTCTTTCTGTCTTTAAAAACTAAAATAATGGGTAGATTGTGATTTCTGAATTTGAAAAATTATAATCAAATTTAAGTGATGTTTCTTAAAATCCTATCAATATATCTTTGTTAATCTTTCTAAGTTAAAATAGTAGTATGAATGCAATTTGAATTTGAAGTTCTTCTCATAAAGATTTTTCACTTGTTCAGTTAGAATCACATCAAGATATTTTATATTGTTTGTGACTAGAAGGGTGTCCTTTTCCTAATTTCTTTCTCAGCTTGTTTATCCTTTTAGTATAGGAAGGCTAATGCTTTGTTTGAGTTTTATATCAGCCACTTTGCTGAAGTTGTTTATCAGCTGTAGGAGTTCCCTGGTGGAGTTTTTAGGGTCACTTAAGTATACTATCATATCATATATAGGTAGTGATAATTTGACTTCTTCCTTTCCAATTTTATCCCTTTGACCTCCTTTTGTTATCTATTTGCTCTAGCTAGAACATCAAGTACTATATTGAATAGATAGGGAGAGAGAGTGCACCCTTGTCTAGTCCCTGATTTAGTGGGATTACTTCAAGATTCTCTCCATTTAGTTTGATGTTGGCTACTGGTTTGCTATATATTGCTTTACTTTGTTTAGGTATGGGTCTGAATTCCTGACCTTTCCAAGACTTTTAACATGAAGGGGTATGGGATTGTGTCAAATTCTTTTTCAGCATCTAAGGAAATGATCATGTGTTTTTTTTCTTTTTTTCCCTTTGAGTTTGTTTATGTAGTGGATTATGTAGATAGATTTCCATATATTGAACCAACCTTACATCCCTGGGATGAAGTGTACTTGATCGTGGTGAATGATGGTTTTGATGTGTTCTTGTATTCAGTTGGCAAGGATTTTATTGAGTATTTTTGCACTTATATTCATAAGGGAAATTTGTCTGAAGTTCTCTTTCTTTGTTGTGTCTTTGTGTGGTTTTGGTATCCAAGCAATTGTGGCTTCATAGAATGAATTGGGTAGTGTTCTTGCTGTTTCTATTTTGTAGAAGAGATTGAATAGTATTGGTATTAGGTCTTCTTTGAAGGTCTGTTAGTATTCTGCACTAAACCCATCTGGTCCTGGGCTCTTTTTTGGTTGGGAGGTTCTTAACAACTGCTTCTATTTCTTTAGGGGTTATGAGACTGTTTATATGGTTTATCTGAATCTGATTTAACTTTGATATTTGGTATCTGTCTAGAAAATTGTCCATTTCATCCAGATTTTCCAGTTGTGTTGATATAGGCTTTTGTAGTAAGATCTGATGATT
The DNA here is from genome assembly GCF_000001635.26 of Mus musculus. Lineage (NCBI taxonomy): Eukaryota > Metazoa > Chordata > Mammalia > Rodentia > Muridae > Mus > Mus musculus. The sequence goes on from NT_187020.1 coordinate 240,468, forward strand.
TTTTAATTTCTTCCATTATTGTTGTTATGACTTCCTTTTCTGATTTTGTTAATTTGAATTCTGACTGTGCCCTCTGGTTAGTCTGCCAAAGGGTTTATCTATCTTGTTGATTTTTCTCAAAGAACCAACTCCTGGTTTTGTTGATTCTCAGTATAGTTATTTTCGTTTCTACTTGGTTGATTTCAGCCCTGAGTTTATTTCCTGCCATCTACTCCTCTTGGGTGTATTTGCTTCTTTTTGTTCTAGAGCTTTCAGGTGTGCTGTTAAGCTGCTAGTGCATGTTCTCTCCAGTTTCTTTATGGAGGCACTCAGAGCTCTGAGTTCTCCTCTTAGCACTGTTTTCATTGTGTCCCATAAGTTTGGATATGTCGTAACTTCATTTTCATTAAATTTTAAAAAGTCTTTAATTTCTTTCTTTATTTATTCCTTGACCAAGTTATCACTGAGTAGAGCGTTGTTCAACTTCCATGTATATGTGGGTTTTCTGTTGTTTTTGTTGCTATTGAAGACCAGTTTAATCCATAGTGATCTGATAGGAGGCATGGGATTATTTCAATCTCCTTGTATCTGCATAGGCCTATTTTGTGACCAATTATATGGCCAATTTTGGAGACGGTACCATGAGGTGCTGAGAAGAAGGTATATTCTTTTGATTTAGCATGAAATGTTCTATCAATATCTGTTAAATCCATTTGGTCAATACATTCTGTTAGTTTCACTTTGTCTCTGTTTAGTTTGTGTTTCCCTGATCTGTCCACTGATGAGAGTTTGGTGTTGAAGTCCCCCACTATTATTGTGTGAGGTGCAATGTGTGCTTTGAGTTTTAGTAAAATTTCTTTTATGAATGTGGGTGCCCTTCCATTTAGAGCATAAGTGATAAGAATTGAGAGTTTATCTTGGTAGAATTTTTCTCTGATGAGTACGAAATGTCCCTTTTTATCTTTTTTGATGACTATTGGTTGAAAGTCGATTTTATCCAGTATTAGAATGGCTACTCCAGCTTGTTTCTTGGGACCATTTGCTTGGAAAATTATTTTCCAGCCCTCTACTCTGAGGTAATGTTTGTCTTTGACTCTGAGATGCATTTCTGATATGCAGCAAAATGCTGGGTTTTCATATCCAGTATGTTAGTGTATGTCTTTTTCTTGGGGATTTGAGTCCACTTATGTTAAGAGATATTAAGGAATAGTGATTGTTGCTCCCCGTTTTTTTTTTAATGCTATTTTTATATTTGTGTGGTTATCTTCTGTTTTGGTTTGTTGAAAGATTACTTTCTTGCTTTTTCTAGGGTATAGTTTCCCTACTTGTTTTGGAATTTTCCATCTGTTATCCTTTGCAGGGATGGATTTGAGGAAAGATATTATGTAAATTTGGTTTTGTCATGAAATATCAAATTCATAGACTCTTTTTTCATTAGTCATTGTATATATATATATACATACATATATATATATATATATATATATATATATATACATACATACACACACATATACTACATTTGTTACATTTATATGAATCTTTTCAAGGCTGGATATTTGTTTATGGATAGCTAACTAGTAGGTGTGTTCTTTCCCTGTCCTCAACATTTGTTAGTTGCCCATAGTTCTTTATATAAAAATATTTGTGTGCCTGTGTGGATATGTACACATGAGTACAGTTTCCCATGAATATTAGATGCTTCATATTCCTTGAATCAAGGAATGCATCAAGTTCTCCCCTGATGGGGAAATTTTTTATTGATTTAATTTCCTTATAAGTTATTGGGGTTCCAATATTCTTGACCTGATTTGAGATGCTTACTTTGTGGTCAGGTGCTGGAGATGGTGATAAAAGAAGCAAGAGGAAACATAGGTCTTCTTCCTTCTGCTGGACAGACCAAGAACTTTAGCAACATTGACAGAAGGCATAATAAAAGATGCTGGTGACCAGTGCTCCAATGCTAAATCTATAGTCCTAAATTATAGCAAGACCAATGAAACCCTGTGTTTTGGCTGTTCCTACCCAAAGTAAAGTATGCATAGTGGATAAAGTCACTACTCTATTTATCAGGGAGATAGTGATAGAAGCAAGCCATGACTCAAATGATTGAAATTCTCTGTTTTAAGATTTTGTAGATTCTTTTTAATAAATACCACTCCACTTGTCTAACTTTGGAGCAGATACAGAAACTTTAAATGCTTGTTTCTATGATAGTTTGGTTTTTTATTAGTTTGGGAAGAAAGTCTCAATGAGGAATTTATAGGTTAGATTTGCAAGTGAGGAATTTTCTTACTTGGTTTAATTGAGGTGAGAAGATATACACCCACAGTAGTTTTGATGGACTTATTTTTAGTCTGAATGATGAAGAAAAAGTAAGTTGAGGTCTTTCTTATCTGTATTAATTCACTGAATTCTTGTTGTGGTGGTTTGAATAAGAATGGCACCCATAGACTAAATATTGAAAACTTGGTCCCCAATTAGTAGAACTGTTGGGGAAGGTGTGTCTCTAGGTCTGGGCTTTGAATTTCAAGAGCCCATGCCATTCTCATTACTTGAGAAATTATATCTGATCCACAGGCATTAGGCAAATTTATGAGACACAGAGAATAAATTCTCTCTTTACCTCTCTTTCTCCTTCCCCTCCAACCCCCCCTCTTTATCTAATGCCTAAGGATCAGATATAATTTCTCAGGTACTGTCTGTCTATTTTCTGACATAAAGTCATGGACTCTACTAACCTCTGGAACCATAAGTTCCAAATTAAATGCTTTCATTTATAAGTTGACTTGGTCATAGTGTTTTGAAATAGCAATAGAAAAATACTGCTTTAGTGAGGAAATGATGTGTTTAGCTTCAAGTTCCTACCATGAATTCTTGCAATGATGGACCATAACCTGGAATTCTGAGTAAAATAAGTCTTTTCTCTATTAAATTGCTTTTGTAGGAGTATTTTGCCATAGCAACAGGAAACAAAGCTAAGATAATTTCTTCAGTTTAATCCTGGTCTAGAAGACACAAACTAACATGCTAACATGGTTTGGGTCCAGGAGAGATGTTCTTCAGGCTTTCAGACTCCCACCTTCTCCTTGTCTCTTCAAACGGCAGTAAAGACTAATGGTGGTCTGATCTAGCTTTATTAGGATATTACTAACATACCAAAGAACTCCACACTGCTATTTTACTACATAATATATAAATTCATCAAAACCTCACAATTGTAAAAATAATGTTCATGAACTATGGAATGTAAGGGTCACATATACCAATCAAGAGAGTAACAAACAACAATAAAATGGTAACCTGCCTTCTGCTTGTGTATTGTGCTACAAGTGTTTCACAGACACTTTTTCTACCTTTGATTATGAGCAGAAATGTAGGTATTAATACCTCTGAGATACAAATGGGAAGCTGTAAAAATTTATATGTCAGATACATTAGTCTTTTTCAAAGCTTTCTCTTTGATGAATTACTTCCAGTCCCATGTATTACTTATGAGTCTCTCATTTATATACATCATAACTATCACCATCATACTATATGTTCTGACAATGATTTGGCCAATTGTTGTACATTATTATGTGGAGTCAGTCTGATACTCCAAAGCATTCTACAACCAGTTGTTTTGGAATGTCCATGGCTACATGGCCTCTGCAATGGGAAAACTCTATGTGCATTGATATATAACTGACATCTAGAGAGAGAGAGAGAGAAAAAAAAAACCTGATAAGATCACTTTTGCTTTTGGTTTCCACTTGACAAATGTTCTTGGACTTACCCAAGCTGAGGTACGACTCTGGTTTTCCAAACAAGAAACCTTTCAGACTGACTTGGACAGCAAACTCTTATCCTTTCTACAAAGGCTTTTTTACTACCTAATATTTGCCACAAGTAAGCACATAATTAAAAATTACTTACTTTTAACCAATGCAAATAAGACTATTTTAAATTAATATTAGTATATTTTTAAAGTATGAGTTTTATGATAAACTACTAAGAGGTTGCCTAAAATTCTTTTAAAATAATCACTATATTTGGACCACAAAGGTGCTAATTTTTTTGTTTGTTTGTTTGCTTGTTTGTTTTTTGTTTCTTTCTTTGCCATAATAGCTGTTCTTACCTTACAACTCGTAGAAACAGACTAGAATTGCAAATAACTCAGTTTGATATCACTGAAAATGTCATACTTTTCAAAACCAAGTAATAAATTCCCTATCAGCTTAAATATACTGCTTACTCAAGATATTCATAGTTTTTGAATTAGGTATAGGGTTAAACATTCATAGAATGCTGCTTCTGTTATGTTAGAGCATTTGTACCACAAATAATCAGATGTTTCTTGTTCTCACAAACTCTCTAGCAGTTTGATGAGGTGAAGGTGGAGGGCATTCATACCTCAAATAATCAGGCATTTCTCTTTTCCTTGATTAGGTAGAATTGTTTGTGTAATTTAGTCATATTTTTAACAATATTGTTTTCCTAATTTTTAATACTTCCAACACTCTAGTTAGAAAAATTAACCCTGTTTCAAGTAAAGTTTTTAAAAATTACTGACAATCAGTTATATGAGATTGAAATTCAATGGATAATTAAAAAAAAAAAAACCTTTTAAAGTGCCTGTTGCCACCTTCACACCATGATATACATTTACTACTGGGGCAGAGGCCATCACAAAGCTTTCAAAATGATTCAGAAACATCACCAAGTAGAGTTTTACAGGCAAACTTTCATGACTAACTCTTTTCTGTGATTGTTGCCTATAGAGCACCCTTGTGTATGTGATTTTATTTTATTTTATTTTATTTTATTTTATTTTGGTTTTTTTGAGACAGGGTTTCTCTGTGCAGCCCTGGCTGTCCTGGAACTCACTCTGTAGACCAGGCTGGCCTCGAACTCAGAAATCCACCTGCCTCTGCCTCCCAAGTGCTGGGATTAAAGGCGTGCGCCACCACGCCCGGCTCATGTATGTGATTTTAAAGTGAGTTTATTTCTCCCTTTTCCCATCACAACCAACCAAGTCCCACTTTACAGAATCAAGGCATGTTTTATGCTTTTCTTGTGGACTTAATTGTCTATATACTTTTAAATTTTCATTACGATAGTGTTTTGTGAATTATACATCATAGCACAATTCCTTTGTTAAAAATAAGTAGTTTTGGACATTGTCAGCACTTCTCAGTTTTTAGATAAGCAGCAAAATGGTATAGATATATGCTGCTCTCAGCCCACACCAAAGAAGCTTCATTTTTCCCCAATAGATAGGGGCTATTATAAAGAAGTACAAATGGTTAAATTGAAGAGAATAAGTAAACACAGAGTACCCAGCAACAAATGGGATATCTAAAGCTCAATCCTTTTACCTGAGGTTCAGGGAACATCATGAGAAAGGGTGCAGAAAGATTGTTAGTGCCAGAGAATCCAGACATTGCAGCCAGATCGGTGTCCTCTGTGAATAGCAGTATGTGGTGCTCATGATCTCTCCAATTTAATGGTTGCCTGCCAAGACCTGTGGTGGTACAAACACAGAAAGGTGAACGTTCACAAGATCCCATGTGTGTAGGTAAAGAGCTACAGACAACCTGGATGCTGAGGAAGGGAGAATCAGTTTTCTTAAACAACAAGCTCCCTAATAGGTTGTCCAAATTTGTGTGGTAAGCTTAAACCCATGTACACATAAATAACATTAATTGGACTCTGTATAGTGTGTGTGTGTGTGTGTGTGTGTGTGTAAAATGATATATAATATATTCTAATATTATTTTAGAATATATATATATATACATATATATATATATATATATACATATACATATATTAGATGAAGAGGTTATACATTTTGGAGGATGATGTGTGTGAAAGGACTTGAGAATAGTTTGAATGGGGAGAGGGAGTTGTGATAGTCATATAAATATGGTGTGCTTAGGCATGAAATTCTCAACATCAACAACAACAACAAAAAACCAAAATTACCCACAAGACGCCCTACCATGCCACAGGGGCACATGTTCCACTATGTTCATAGCGGCCTTATTTGTGATGGCCAGAAGCTGGAAACAACGTAGATGTCCCATGAGAGAAGAATGGATACAGAAAATGTGGTTCATTTACTCAAAGGAATACTACTCAGCTCTTAAGAATGAGTCTGGGGCCGTGAAAGGCAGCCTATTTTGGTTGAATGAGGTTTGCTCCGATGACCCAGTAGAAAACTTTACAAGTGACAGAACAGTGAGCCACATTCCCAGAGACAGGTGCCTGATACCACAGAGCCCCCAACTTCATAATTCTATGACTATAAGTCATGCAGACAATGTCCCATGCTTCTGGCATTCTGGCTAGACTCCACCCCCACAGTTACCTGACTATAGCCAAGTATGCTCCTCCCTACACTTACCTGGCAACAGCAAGGTAGCCCAGCCAACTATAAAATGGGCTGCTTGGCCCCTCCTCTCTCTCTTTAAGCTCTCACCTTTCTTACTCTCATCTCTAGCCCTCCTTCTCTCTCTCCCTTCCCCCCTCTCTCCACGTGGCCATGGCCAGTCTCTTTCCCTCTTACTACCTTCTTTCTTTCTCTCTGCCTTTTTATAATAAAGCTCTAAAACCATAGACTGTCTCTGCTCATCAAGGCCCACCTTGCTTGAATGATGGGATAGACTTTCCCCCAAAGAGCCAAGTCTAACCTCCCACTGGAAGGGCTGACCAAGCTGCCCCCATTTTGTTCTCAGAACTTCCGTGGTATCCAGCTGTGTCTGGGATGCCTGAGACTGAGAACCTGTTATTTCTGAACTCCTTGAGGCACAGAGATGTAGGACTGCCCCTTGTCCACCCCTCACGAGCTATGTCCATAGTTTCCTACAGCCAGATACCCACCTGTCCAGAGCACTGGAACTTTGGTGAGATGTGGATTTTTTCCTACTCCCTTTATTCCTCCACACCCACTGCCCGACAAACGAGGATATCCTGAGTTTTGCAGGCAAATGGATGGAACTAGAAAATATCATCCTGAGTGAGGTAACTCAGATTCAAAAGGATGTGCATGGTATGTACTCACTAATAAGTGGATATTAGTTAAAAAACAAACAAATAAACAAACAAAAACTGTAGAATACTCAAGTTACAGTCCACAGAACTCAAAAAGGTCAACAAGCTGAAGTGCCAAGTGAGGGTGCCTCAGTCCCACTTGGGAGAAAGAAAAAAGCAATCACAAGTGGGGAGGGAGGGAGGGACCTGGGAGGATGGGGGGATGGGGCTAGTAGGGAGGTAGGGGAATCTGATCTGCTATTGGGTGGGGGAAAAGTACTGAAGCCCCAGGGCCAGCAGAAAGAATGGAAGCAGGCAACCTCAGGAAATAGGAGGTTTGCGGGGACCCTCCAGAATGCATTAGAGACCTGGGAGGTAAGAGACTCTCAGGAATCAAAGGGAGGGACCTAAGATGAAATGCCCAACAGTAGAGAGAGGGAACTATAGAGCCCACCTCCAGAAGGAAGAGTGCATGATGGGGTTGCCATTCTACAGTGTACAGTCACATCTCTGACCCATAATTGTTCCTGTCTCAAAGAATTGCAGGGATGGAAATGGGGAGCCTGAGGAAAAGAAGGTCCAGTGAGAGGCCCAAAGTGGGATCGGGCTCAAGGGGAGGTCTCAAGGCCTGACACTATTACTGAGGCTACGGAGTGCTCACAAAAAAGGGACCTATCATGAATGCTCTTTGAAAGACCCAACAAGTAGCTGGAAAAGTCAGATACAGATATTTGTACCCAACCAATGGACAGAAGCAGCTGATCCCTGTTGTTGAATTAGAGAAGGTGGGAAGAAGCTGGGAGAAGAGCAATCCTATAGGAGGACCAGCCATCTCACTTAATCTAGACACCCAAGATCTCTCACCACTGGACCACCAAATAGACAGCATACACCACCTGATAAGGCCTCCAACACACATACAGTAGAGGACTTCCTGGTCTGTGTTCATTGAGAGATGATGCACCTAACCCTCAAGAGACTGAAGGCCTAGGGAGTTTGTAGGTCAGGTGGGGCTGGGAGTGGGGGCATCCATGTGGAAACAGGGGGTGGGAGGAGGTGTGGAATGTGGAGCAGTCAGGGGGATGGGTGGAGGGGGCAGGGAATGGAATATAGAGGTAAAAAACTAAATAATAAATAAATAAAATTAGAAAGAAAAGAAAAGAAAAAAAAAGAAAGAAAATAAATAAAATTAAAGTAAAAATCAAAACCCAGTAGAATATATATGGGACAAAAAAGTTTAGGCCAGGTTCTCTCTAATATTCCTGTATGATCCTATTAAACTGTAAGGTGGGCTAGGCCATTCCTTATTTCCTTTTCTTACTCAATATATTCATATAAGGCACATATAAGCCAGTCATATTCATATAATGCAAAGGGAGTTCAGAGATAACAGCCAAAGGATCTGCTTCCTCATAGGACAACTCAGGTAAAATGACACAAGATATTTTTTTTCTCAGTTCAAACTAAATACTCAGAGTTATGCAATGATGAAATCATGAGTTTTCCTAGTTGTTTTTAGTTGTGACATAATATTGTGTATAATACCTTGTTCAAATGAAAGCAATTGCCTACTCCATACACACACACACACACACACACACACACACACACACACACACATTTTACATATGCTTATGTTGATGAATACATATTCTGGGTTCACTCAGTGTAGGCTATGACTTCAAGCAATAGAGCTAACTATTGACCTTATGTATACAAATAAATATGATTTTCAGTCTATATTTAGTTTAGTTGTGCATGGGTGCAGTGTAATAGAGCAGACACCTTCAAGGGATCTGGTTAGTTAATAGAAACCACCACTGCAAAACTCCCAACACAAATATTTTCCCAAGGTAGGTAACAGAAATATAGGAAAATGACTATAATTTCATTGTCTTTTATCTTAAATTACAACTCATTTAAAACACAAATGTGTGCAACTCTTCTATATTTACCATATTTGGGAAATATTTTAAAGAAATAACGTTTTGAAAACAAAGTAGATATACCAAATATTGCTTATTTCCTCTTCTCGATAATAATACTAGAAATTATGTGTGGAGCTGAATGACTTTCATATCAGAGTTGAGGCAGATGGTTTTCTCTGGTAGGTTCTCTCTGATAGCATGTCTTTGGCTTGTAGTTTTTTGTGGACAAACATTTTATCAAGATGGGTTCCTGATTATGTTTATGTGCAAGGATTCTTATGTATGTAAGCTATGCACTGGTTACTTATACATAAACCAAAGTATTTTATTATAGCTAAAGGTCTCTTCAGATACATTTTTTTCAAAGGAGAGCTATAAATACTTGCATCTGCATACAATGACTGAGAGTAAATGCTGTGTTTTTTCCTCAGTGTACTTTCTATAATGTCTGCCATGAGGAAACTCCTCATAGTTGACAAATAAGTGGACATGTGAGTATGCACTTATTGGGAGACATTCCAGTGATATTGTGGATGTTGCCATGGAAATTCTAACAACATATTTCAAGTATTAGAAAGTAATTATTCTTAATTTAAAAGCTGGTAATAAAACAGCAACGACTCAGCTAATGCATATTTCCAGAAATGAAGTAGCATCTTATGTTCAATTGGAAAGGCCTAAAAATTAGAATAAAACCAGAAAGTCTAAAAACTTATAACAGTATAATTATAATATATTTATTATTTATTAGTAAGAGACTTCCCTTAAGTGAAACATTTGATGTCTCCAGAATACAGAAAACCAAAGCATGATAAATTAGTGTAAGAGCTTTTTCTCTTCTTTGTTTTTATTTCCAAAAGCTAAACTTCTTGCTTTAGGGAGTGAAAAATTCCTTTGTCCTCAGAGGGCATTGCTTATTTCTCTTGTTTGCTAGAAAGTTGCTATTCACTGAAAGCTGTGCAGGGAACATACATTAACAAATTCATGATCTTTGACCACATTTGACTTAAAATATTAAACTTTACCAAAATAATAAAAATTAAAAATTTTTCCAAGTCACCCATGTTTATATAAAATTAATAATCTTTGGGATGTCTTTGTAATGTGATTAAGTATTTATATCATCTTATCTACCATGTGAAATTTTTCTAAGCAAAGTCATGAATCTAACACATCCACTGAAGGCATCTAACAAATCAATAACTCTTCAATAAAACCAGTCTGGTAACTTAAGTGTGAATTTTCATAATGAGTTTTATTTCTCTCCTTTAAATCAAAATAGTTGCAGAATACCAGCAGGCAAGTGTGTGATACTACTGTAGGATGTTCTGTTTTTGCCATTGCTACTGTGACAATTGTTAGCAACTTATGTCTTTCTAGAATTGCCAACAAACCTCAGGAGGGTTAAGCAATTATTGTAAAAACTCCCAGAGAAACCTTGTGAAGGATTCTTCTAACCATATTCATGTAGAACTTAGGAATTGAAGTCAAGCCTGTTAATTTGTAAGAAGGCAGGGAAGAGGGAGGGAGGGAGGGAGGGAGGGAGGAAGGAAGGGAGGGAGAGAGAGAGAGAGAGAGAGAGAGAGAACAGGCTCTACTAATTCATTAAACAGCAATGTACTACAAGAAATTCCATTAGAAGATGGCCTTTGTTCATTCCTGCCTACTCATGTGACTAAGTGAAGATTTGTGCATGCCTTTAGTTCCAAACCTCCCCAGATAAAATTTTAAGAGAAAGAGAAAGAACATAAAGTTAGATGATAGGGAGCACTATGGATGGCTTAGATACATCATGTTGGTACTGGAAACCTAACCTTGGTCATTTGAAGAGCACCAAGTGCTCCTAAATGCTAACCTATCTTTCCAGTCCCAATGAATCTCTTTTAATAAATTATTTCATGTAAATAATCTTTAATATTTTTCACTTTTTAAGTTTATTTTAAAATACATAAACATATCAAAAATTGCATTATACCTTTTAAATATACACACCTGTCAATTAATAAAATTTAGAAAATTTCAACTCTTTTGTTTTGGCCCCTTTAGTAATAAAATGCAAAATCCAGATGTCTCTCAGCCAAAGAATGGATTTACAAAATGTTCATTTACACAATGGAATACTATTCAGCTATCAAAAACAAGTATATCATGAGTTTTTCAGGCAAATGGATGGAACTAGTAAATATCATCCTGAGTGAGGTAACTCAGATCCAAAAGGACATACATGGTATGCACTCACTGATTAGTAGATATTAGCCAAAAAGTACAGAATACCTAGAATATAATCCACAGAACCTAAGATGTGTAACAAACAGAAAGGTCAAGTAAGGATGTTTAATCCCATTTAGAAGAAGGAAAAAAATCATCATGGGAGGCAGAGGAAGGGAGGGACCTGGGTGGGAGAGTAGGGAGGAGAGCAGCGTCAGGTATGGGGGAGGCAGGAGAGAAGCCCAGAGGGCCAGGAAAATGAATGGAAACAGATAGCCTTGAGGGGGAAGGAGGTGGGGGTACACCCTAGAAAATACCAGAAATCTAGGAGGTGACAGACTGTAAGGACTCAATGGGGGTGACTTAGCCAAAATGCCCAACAATGGGTAGAGGGAACTCAAAGAGTACATAGACAGAGCCTCAAGTGGAAAGATGGGGTTACTAACTCACAGTCAAAATGTCTGACCTAGAATTGTTCCTGTGTAAAAGACCTGCAGGGACAAAAATGGAGAAGAGACTGAGGAAAGGCAGTCCAATGACCTGCCCAACTTGGGAACCATATCATGAGAGGGCACCAAGGCCTGACAATATTACTGATGCTATAATGTGCTTACAGACAGGAGCCTGGCATGGCTGTTCTTTGTGAGTTCCTACCAGAAGCTGACTGAGACAAAAGAAAATACTTACACCCAACCATTGAACTGAATTTGGGGACCCATGTGGTTGAAATAGGGGAAGGATTGAAGAAGCTGAAGGGGAGAGCTGTTGTGGGTAGCCCTGGGGCTAATTATATTTGATGTTAATTCTGCTCTCCTGTGAGTGGTTATAAACAAAGAATGAGTCATCACTTAGGGGATTTTCTGTAAACCTGCTTCCCACCTTAATTTGTAAAATAAAGGAGACCTGATGATTGGGCAGATAAAAGGGAAGGTGGAGCAGAAGGTAGGGGAGAGAAGAAGGAGAAAATGAAGGAGGGAGAGGACGCAGAGGAGGAAGAGGAAGAAGAAAAGCTGAGCAGAAGCACATGGTTCGGAGAACAAGTTCTAAGGGGGTCTCATAAGCTGTGGAAGATGGTAGTGTAGCGGTAGATCTGCCCAATCTAGGTGCACAACATGTAATTATATTAACTGTGTTGTGTTTTCATTGCCAGGGCATAACTGGGAGGAGATTTACTGCAACACAGAGCAACCACACAGGAAGGCCAACAGCCTCAACTTATCCAGACCTCAGGGAGCTCCCAGAGACTGAGCCCACCAACCAGGAGTATATATGGGCCGTCCAAGGCCCCAGGCACAAATATAGCCTGGTCGGTCCTTAGTGGGAGAAGATTCACTTAATCTTCGAGAAACTTGAGGCGTCATGGAAGGGGGAGGTTTGACATGATTCTAAAACATTGGGTTCATGTGAGGTAATAACAACAACAACAACAACAATAATAAATGATAATGATAAAAATGTGTTTTAGAGCCAGCATCAGTTAATTTCCTAGTAGTAAGAGAAGTGATGTTTTTCTTTTATATGAAGAGACTTGACCAAAGGGAATTCTGAGTCTGAAGTGTTTACCCAAGGTTGATTGCCTGCTCAGGTTGACACATTCGTACTTGTCATTCATAAAAGAGCTGAGGTGTTTGTACAAAATGTCCAGCCAATTCTCCCCTCCCAAATGTCACTTACTTCACACACACAAAATCATTGCATACCTCATTATGGAATTTAGTAAGTCATCCATGAAGAATTAGAGGTATCTGAAGTGTTTTTCTAAGCAGCTTCCAAACTCATAATGTCTAAATAAAATTTATCAGAACCTATCACATCACTCATGGAGACATTTATAGTTAAGAATAATACATTGGAGTTATCCATATGTGGCATACGTAGATTAAACAGATTTGTACATATGCACTCCCTAGAAACAAAATTCCATTGTTGGAAATATTACAATGGCATCATGAAATTTTCTAACACATGTTGGAAACTCATAGCATGTAACCTAGTGTAATCATCGAACTTGTGCTTTACAAAGTTCTTCTAATAGCATATTGTGTATTTTACCATTCAGAAATATAAACTTCTGTGTTTTCTAGTATATTATTGAAAGAAAATGAGATTTTGTATCTTGTGATTCATGTAAAAGAGTTGTCTATGAGCCTCCAGCCTGGGGCCGAGAACAAAGCAGAACAGACAGGGCTGTTGTCAAGACATTCCTAAGAACAGCTTGATTGTACAAGCAGGGCTATCTTGTCTGGGTCAACACCACCTGGCCGGAACCTCCCCTCTGTCTACTGCCGCTTGACGCCGGGTACAGTCATACATCTACTGGTTGCTATGTGAACAAAGATAAGCCCCCAGCCCACAGGAACAAAGTCCTGATGCCCTGTAATCTTTCTGTTAATGTTTGAATAAGCCAATAGTGTGTTGCTATGCTGAATTCCACACCCCTAAGCCCCTTACCCCATAAAACCCCCTAGCTTTCTATCCTCGTGGCTGACATCCGTTATCTCCTGTGTGGGATGCATGTTGGTCCGGAGCTCTGTCATTAAACGTCCTCATGTAATTACATCAAGAGATGGTCCTTGATTTTTTGGGTGCACGTCGAATCGGGAACAACATTATCAATGTTGTTCAGTTTCTTAGAATTAAAAGTTTAAGTTAAAAGTTCAACATATTAACCAAAGAAACTGCTATTGAATGTTAGATGTTATTTTTTTAGATGCTTCATAAGGAAAATTTAAATGGATTTCTTTCCTGATTTCCATATAGCAGGAGTTGACTGTAATGGTTACTGTTCGTCTTAGATATTTTCTTTTCATATGTAGGAAGTGCTCAGTAATTAGAACTAGAGTACCAATTAATTATCTGAGCCAAAGTGCTTCTGTGTAGAGATATACTTATAGACTTTCACTTATAAGTTTTATAAGTGAAAACATTCACTTAAACAAGAAAGATACATCACTGTTAGTGTCATCAGGGTGCTGGATTCTTGATAAAGTAAGGCTAGTGGGAAGATTTATAATGAAGGCCTGCTGTAGATCTTAGCACACAAAATGAGGGGAAAAGTGATTTTCTTTCACAAATTAACAAAATTCAGAATGATGTCATGAAGTTCTGTATGTAATCAAGCTGAAGACTACCCAATAGCTTTCCCACAGAATGTCAGCAAGCCAACCTCCAGTGATTGAACCAGATGTTCAGCACAAGCTGACAAAAGGCCAGTGGGTCTTAAGTCATATTCATTCCTGGATCATTGAATTATAATTGGAGCTCAGAAAATGCCTCAGAGACTGCTGCTGTTGCTGCTGCTGCTGCTGCTGCTGTGGCTGCTGGTAATGGTGATGGTGACTGATGATGATGATAATACTGAGAAGTCTCAGAATCAAGGTTTCTCTCACCTTTCTTTGTTTCCCTTACTCTCAATACAAGGAAAGGATTATTTTATATCATCTCTTATCATCTGTCCAGATTAAGGAATACAATTAGCTTCAGCATTAGTGGTAGATTTTTACTGGTGTGTTAAAAATCAACCAATACACGGGAGCAATTTATTTTAGTTCATAGTTTCAGAGGTTCAGTCTGTGGTTTGGATCTGTCATAAGGTAGGACATCACAGCAGAAGGACCATGTGACAGAGAAGGGTGATTATGAAGGAAAAGAGGGAGAAGGCTCAGATTCCTATTATCCTTGTTACAGGCATGCTTCTATGAATCCATTTTCTTTCAGTATGACTGCTCCACTTCCTGAAGACTTTATCACCTTTCAAATGTGCCACCAGCTGTGTCTATACTCTCCCTTCAATACACAAGCCTCTGGGGGACAACAATATCCAAATGATAACATTCTTCTTACTGGAATGCCATTAACCAGAGAAAACTATCAACAGAATGGTAAGAAACACGGAAATATGTTAATATATCTGGACAGATTTTTTGCCACACATTGGCCTCAATTTCTGTCCCCCAGATAATTGTTTCCATTCATTGCTTGTTCTGTGGATCCACTGGATATTGTTCTACTCTAAGCCTATTACAATCCATTAAAAAGCACTTAATAACCTTCTAAGATATATTTGTTCTCTGTTGTTAATAGGAAAAAAGTATACAAGTTTCTAAATCATGTTGGGATAGTAATTATCTTGTGTGATTCTCTATTTGCATCCAAGAAACTTGGTGTCTTTTCTCTGTTTTACTGTCTGTTGTATGCTGGCTCGTGGCCTACAAGAACCGGGTACACCTGGGAGGCAGGCTGGGGCTGAAAAAGACTTAGAAGGTGAGAGAGATTAATGGAAACCAAGACACGATTCTGTTCAGGGCCCACGAGTTTACTAAGAGACCGTGCTTGTAAGGGGGAAGGCCCATCTCCCCCCCCCCGCCCCCCAGTCCACTCTTGGTGTCTGGAGCCATTCCATCAGCACTTGGTCGCCAGGCTTCTGGATGCTTTGTTGTCAAGTTATTAACACACTAGTCTGCCAGAGCCATTAGCAGTAAGTCGCCAATTTCACAGGTAGTCAGCTATCTAAGGAACATCTCTGGAAGACAGGTTCAGCCTCTTGGCAGGTGGCAGAAGAGCAGGGCAGTTGTCACTTCAAAAAGGAGCCAGCCAAGTCTGAAAGCTGCACTGCAGGTGGCCCCACCTCATTGGTGACAAGGTTTGTACCAGCCAGCTTCAGGCTGGGGGAGGCTACAACTGTCTGTTAGTTTTCCATCACCATGACAAAATACTGGACATAATTAACTTAACAACATGTAAGGTTTATTTTGGCCTATTTCAATTTCATGAACAGTTATCCCGTGGCTTTTGGGTTTGTGGCAGGGTAGTTGATCATGGGGAGACATGAGCACATGAGGTAGTAGAAGTCTGAACAGTTTATGGTAGCAAGAAACAAGATTAAAAAAAAAATCCTGTAGGGGGTCAATGAACTCATAGCTCTTGTATGAGCTACTACCCTTTCACTGGGCTTCCTTTCTCAGAGGCTGCTTCATCTCTCAGTATCACCTAGATGAGGATGAGGCTTGTAACATATAGGAATTTAGAGGACAGTACCAATCAAAACAATAGCAATCTATTTCTTGTTAGTTTGTTCCTGTGACTCTTCCCTGGTATGTGTGTGTGTGTGTGTGTGTATGATCCCATTGCTTTTACAATGTATGAAACAGTATATTAAATGTAAATTACAAATACTAACAAAACCACATAAAACAACATTTTTCATGAGTATAAATACTCTCATGAAATATACATATATGAGTATAAAAAGGTAAGTCTTAAAAGAGTAATCATGTTAATTTTAAGTATATTTAACAAATATATTTGAAATGTAAATCAAATTGCATATAAGTAGGGCCTTTTGAAAGTAATTGCTGTATAGAAATTAGTAGCTACTATTACCTTAAAGAAATGGCATATACATGTATATCTTATTATAAAGCTAAGGATAAGGAAATAAGCATAAAATGAGAATATAAGGAAAGCAGATAGAGATCAAAACTTTGATAAAATCAACTCAACGGTCTGTACTTTGGAATCATAGGTAGAGTTTGATGTTCGGAAGTATCCTGTTTGGGAGTATGTGGTTAAAATATGCCTGGGGTGCCTCCAAGCATGAATTTTCTCTGCAATCTGAGTGGAAACTCCAGTGTTGGCTAAGAATTGTGTAAACTACTCTTGGTGTGAAAATGTATGGCAGAGTTGTTAGGGCTTATACAGGACTGAAGAATTATGCTGGCCAGAAGTGCTCTCCACATTCAGCAGATTCGGGGTTTTATATCACTATGACTAGAAATAGAAAAGCATTCTTTTTCTCTCTCTCTTTTTTTATTAGGTATTTCCCCATTTAGATTTCCAATGCTATCCCAAAAGTCCCCCATACCAACCCCCCCAAATCCCCTACCCACCCACTCCCCCTTTTTGGCCCTGGCATTCCCCTGTACTGAGGCATATAAAGTTTGCAAGTCCAAAGGGCCTCTCTTTCCAGTGATGGCTGACTAGGCCATCTTTTGATACATATGCAGCTAGAGACAAGAGCTCCGGGGTTAACCAACCAAAGAGCAAGCATGGGCTGGACCTAGGACTCCCACACAGGTAGCAGATTTGCAGCTTGGTGTTCTTCAACAACTAGAGCATGGGCTGTCCCTGACTCTGTTGCCTGCCTATGGATCCCACTCCCCTAACTAAGCTGCCTTGTCTGACCTCGTGGGAGAGAATGTACTTAGTCCTGTAGTGACTTAATGTATGAGGGAGGAGTGGTACTCGGCGAGAGGCTCCCCCTTCTTTGAGGAAAGAAGAATGGGGGATAAGGAAGGAGGGGTGAGGTGCGGAACTGGGAGGAGAAGAGGGACTATGATCAGGATGTTAAGTGATAAATTAATGAAGAAGGAAGGAAGGAAGGAAGGAAGGAAGGAAGGAAGGAAGGAAGGAAGGAAGGAAGGAAGGAAGGAAGGAAGGAAGGAAAGCATATAGTTAACTGTCTTTCTGAAGAGTGAATGTGCTGTTGTTGACTTTTTTTAATGGAAGCTTGTTACTTAACTGAAACTTGCTGACTTCCTGGAACTGTGGGCATGCTTATTGGAGAGAGCCTGTTTTTAATTGGCCAGGAGCTGGTGCTGTTGTGTTGGTTTAAAAAACAGAGTATGCTAACTTGAATTGTCACATTGCTCTTTTCCCGTGGGGTCCTCTAGTCAGGTGTTGACTCATGATCTTCAGCATGCGTTTGTTCTTGGCAGCATCCAAATTAAACTCACAGCTTGTGTGCAACGATCAGGCCTGCTATTTCATTTCTTATTTCTGTCCAAAGAAAGTTCTAGTCTCAGTGGGTTAAAATGATACAAATTTACCTTATAGCTCTGCAAGTTGGAGATATGACATGGGTCTTCCAAACCAAACATCAGACTACTGGCAGTTTGTGACTCATGGAGCCTCTCAGGGAGAGTCCACCTCCTTAAGTTTTTCATGTTCTAGAAGTTGCCTGCAGCCCCTCTGTGTGGTGTGCCCCGTTTCAGTCTCATTGGGAAGCACCTCCCCACAACCTCCACTTCCGTCATCTCCATTTCTGACATACATGCCTCTGTCTCAAAATTGGTTAAATTACACTTACATACATAACCTAGAACACCCTTCCCATCTCAAGATCTGCAATAAAATCAAATCTATAATCCCTCCTTTATTAAGTTCACTTATATATTCTGAGGATTGGGATATGAATGGAGTGTGTATATTAGTCTGTGCATCCTTTTTCCCAAATATGAGTTTCTTTCCATTCCAATGGCTTTGCTGAAGAAACTTGAATATTTTCCCCTTAGTAGTTTCCATAGTGTGGGCTTTGGATTTTGCTGGGTTTGTTTTTGTTTTATTTTGGTGTGTGTGTGTGTGTGTGTATCCATAGTCTTTTCTGCTATGAATGTATTTATATCAAGCTCTACTCTCCAATTTACAAACCACTAAAATATGTGCCTTTTATATTTAAACACAAAAGAGTAAATCATATTAAAAAAAATGCATGGTTCACTGAGACTAGAGAGATGCCTCAGTAGTTGAGAACACTTGTTGCTCTTGCAGAAGACATGGACTTGGTTCCCAGCACCAAGAAGGTAACTCAAAACCATGCTACTCCAGTTCCAAGGGATCCAGTGGATTCTTATGACCTCCAATGACCTCCAATGATATGAGGCTCACACATACTACATATAAATATATGTAGGTGAAACAATCATATATATTAATTAAATAAATAAATCTAAGAAAAGTCCTTGTTCATAGGCACCTACTACTTTACAAGTGAGAATAGTGAATGTGGTCAGGGTTGCTGCTTTGAGTATCATAGGGATATGGCATGTGCATTATCACAGAAGGTTCTAGTGAACAATGATCAATGTAGAGGTTTGTCTAGATTCCAGTGTTATTCTTTGCATTACTATTTTGTAGGCAGTGTTGTATACTTCCAACAACAGCTATCCAACATACCCAACACAGCTATCTTTATAAGTGCTATGATTGACATTGTGTTGGATGTTATAAGCTTGGCCAATCTATGATGAATTTCTTTGTCATTTTTTCTTAGTGATCAATGAGTCTAGATCTATGTTTCCTTTGTCCCTGTAAGGTGACATATCCAAATTGTATCCATTCTTTCCCATACATAGTTAAAAATAAAAGCTTGTACCAACTATCCCTGAGCACTGTGTGAACAGGAAAAGCAAGGAGAATGCCTGTGCTCACTTCTGGCCTGTCTTAATTTTCAAAGTAACAAGTCTATTCTTCAGCTGTTTAAAGGTGACAATGAATATTTGATTCAGCTCTTTGTGGTTTGTGGGCTTTAAGCACATGTGATATATTTCCTGTATAGAATTACTGGCTTCTCTATTTCCAATTAGCTCTTTTTCCGACCATTTTGGGTATCTTCCAGAACAGCCTTAGTTTTTGAGAATTAAGCCATTTCTCACATAACTGTAAATTTCTGGCCCAGATATACTGGAATCAGCTACCCTAACAAGTTGTCTTGTTTCTGTATTCACATTTGTTTAAAGAATTCAGTAGACAATACTGTTTCCAGCTTTACCAGTATGAAAAGAGAAAAATTACATTCAGATTAACTTAGGAATAAAGTTGAATTTCCTGTATATAATGAATCTCTATTTGAGATTTTTTTTATTTGAGTCTTTATTAAAACACAAAAATAAAATGTACCAACAAACAAAAAGCCCAACTATGCCTTCTTTAACCATCTATTAATACATAAGCCCCTTAATTCAGCCAATGGTTATATTTTTTAATTCTATTTAAAGTTAATTTGCCCTAATTCATTCTATCCACTTTTTCTAGAATTCTCTGCCCTCCTGAATAATTACTTTAGTAAAAGCTTAAGGAAACATTGTTTGCTGAAAATGGCTTTCCTATATTAGTGGAGAAGCAGAACTGTGTGGTTACTTAATAATTGGAACTAATTGAACTAAAATGCTTAATTTTTCACATGAGGTACAAAAGAGCAGCACAACGGAGTTGAATAAGGAGAGCAATTGAAAGCATCACACATGGCACACCAACACACAGTTGCTATGGAAATATGCCAGTGCTGGTCACTCATGGGAGCAATGTGAGACATTCATCTGAATTGCTCTTTAATTTTAATACAAACAAATAAAAGCAGTCTTCCTTTTTCATTTTCTATTATCCACCATGGGCACAATAAATAAATTAATTTAAGAAAATGCTGCCGGTGTGACTTTCCTAGGGTGGTCACTATCCAGACTGATGGCAGCTAAGAAATCTCTTGTTCAGAATTCTGGGTTATCTGTCTCTGCTTTGTCTTTTACAGCTAGTTGCTCTTGGTTTCCTATACAGTCCAGTCATCCCTTGTACATCCTTCTAGCTCGCGTACTATTGTACCCTGTGGGAATTATCCTTCAGCTACCTGGTTCTTGTGGACAGTTAGAAAGACACTGCCATCCAAACCATAGCCAAACTGTGCTGCTCATCCAACTATTTGAAAGCAGATGAAATAAAGAGTAATTTCAACACAGTGGAAGCTCTCCACCTTAGCACATTTGGCAAAGATGTTTACACAACTTTTGAATTTCATGATATAAATTGAAACGCCCAATTCAAGTTTAAAAGCATTCTTTTCCATGCATCTTATATACCCCAGAACTAATAAAAGCAGAACACCTTAGTGACAAAACCTAAGAGACTCACAAGGGGCCTGCTTAAGGTTATATAATCTTAGAGGAAGAAGTATCTACCGCCAGTTATGGTTTTCAAATAATAAGTAGAGAACAGTCTTTGGTGGCACACTTGTCACTGGGATGTGAAGCATATCACTGAACTTCTCTGTCCCTATTTTTCCATTATTATACTAGTATTATTTAGTAACTCTGTAGTGCTGTTTACTACAGTCATTGTTGAATAACAGCAGATGACTCATTTTCTTTAAAAAAATATGAATGCCCTTTTCATGAGTACAGATATTTCCATGATACGGCATCTGATTGTCTTAGTAGGCTATAGCAGTAAACAACGGCTTTAAAACAGATAGCTCTTTGATCATGATCAGACTCTTGAACTTCAGCCTTCATAGATGAGGAATGTGCATAATGAGAAGGGGAAGAAGAGATGTTTTATGATGTTACTTTATTCTTTACTTCCTCATAGTGAAAGACTTGAGGAATATACTTGAATATGTACATTGGAAACGTACACTTTTCCTATTATTACTCTTCTTTTTCCAAATCTGCTATCTCTAAGTAATTAAAATAAAGATAATGAGTTAGTGGTCATTTTTTGAGATATAAGTTAAACTAATGAGTTACTAATAGTAGTTTTTCCTAATATATTATTTGGTAAAGTTATTCCAAAACTGTAATGTGAGAAATGTGATTCTACTATAATAATTTTGATTTTCATTGTTCAATGTAAACATACTACAACTCCAGTATTTTGTTTTGTTTGATGGACAGCCTTAAACAGCATGTAATCAAGGGTGGACTTGAACTGATCTTCCTGTCTTCATGTCCCAAGTGCTTTGATTACAAATATGCATCACTGCAAGTGGCTCAAATTTACTTGTGTTAATCCACTGAAAAGACTACATCAAAACACCACAAAGTAAACACCACAGCTTAGGGACTTATAAACAGCAGAAATGTATGGTTCACACTTTGGAGGCTGGAAGTCCAAGACAAATGCTGGTGAATGGATCTTAGTGAGTCCTTATTTCCCAATTTATGCACAATGATTCCTATCCTTGTACTCACTTGATAAAAGCGAACCCTTTAGATTTACTTTAGAAGGCTATGCTTTCATGACCTAATCAAGTCTCCCAATGTTTCACCCACCCAAATTTTAGGTAGGGTTGCAATATATGAATTTTGGGTTGACACAAACATTGAAGCCAGAGTACTACCTCCCCCCCCCCCCCCCGCACTCAAACCACGAAGTACTCTCTCAAAGAACATTTTAAAAAATCTTTCACATTTTCCATAGAAAATGGGAAGGTGCAAAAATTCAAGTATACAGGACTAAAGGCCCTCCTTTGTCTAATTTAAATCAGGTTAGCAGAGATAGACTTTTCAAAAGCTGGGTGGTGATGATACCTTTAATCCCAACACTTGGGGGAGAGGGCAGAGGCAGATGGACCTCTGAGTTCAAGGACAGCCTAGTCTATACTCTATAAAGTGAGTCCCAAGACAGCCAGAGTTACACAGAGAAAGACTGTCTTGAAAGATTAAAAAACCTAAAAACCAAACCAAACTAACCAAATATCAACAAACAAACAAAAACCAAAAACAGAAAATGAAAAAGCAAAGAATGCTGATAAACAGGCACTCTCAAGACTAATAAAGACACAATCAAACCACAGCAAGCTTTCAAGGACTTTAGAATTCAAGTTTTCATAAGAAAAATGTTTGATCCGTGTAAGAGGAGGCAGACTTTGTTGAAATTCATGGGTAATTATTTAAAAATTTTAGCCATACACATTGGTAAGTAGGTCTCATGCAAGGTTAATGAAACTTGGGGAACCACTGAAGAATAGAAGGACATATGACAGGTGATGAAAACAGGTCTTCATTCACTCCTCACATGACTATGAACATCATCCAGACATACTGTATCGCTTTCAGAGTTTACAATAACATAGATGCACTCAAGTTGATCCAGGTACCTCTTTGGACTCCTGGCCTTGAATTACAACCTTGAACATTTGCTTCAGAAGTCCCCAAGAGTCTAAACAAAGACAGTATTTGGTTGACAGGCAAAATCACCATAGTGTTGTCCTTAGCTGGGAGCAAACACTTAGAGTTTTGAGCCAGAAAATGAAAAAGGCTATTGATTTACACATTTGTTTTATTAGATACTTCTTTACTTTTTTAGTGGCATTTTCTTGTTGTGAGTTCTGACTTAGCATGTTCTTTAGGGAAAATGTCAAACTCTTTAAAAACTAAAGCATATAGAGAATAGAACTAAGTGTTTGAGGATGTACATAAGCTGGTTCAATGTACATAGGATGCTGACCACTGGGTTTTCTAAGAATCATGAGGTAATTTTAAAACACAAGTGACTGTCTTGATTTGTGTGATGCTGGGAATTTCACTGTCCCTATCACCAACCGGGAATAGCCAAGTCAAAAATTTTAATATAGGATATATCAATCTAAATGATACCACAACTTTTTTTGAAAGTAAAATAGCTACAGTTGTTTTTTTGTTGGCAGTGATGGGGTTTTGTTTGTTTGTTTTTGTCTAATAAAAGCAGTCCTAGTTGGAGGTTAAAATATTTTTGCAGTGATAGGTAACTCATACATGTTTTTGGTGAAATATTCAGAAAATGGATGGTGATTTGTCTCATAATGCTTTGTCTGTTTTTATTTTTGTTTTGCTGTTTTTTTTTCTTTTCCTAAAGGTCTTTTGCTTGTATATTGAAGTTGGCAGTTTTGTAATTTTTTATGTGCTATGTGTATGTGTCTTGCACGCGCCATACTCGACCAGCAAGAACGACGCTGCAACAGGATCCTTCTGCACACGTTTATTGGGAGAGCTTGATTGCAGAGGCGAAGAGACCCTGAGCCCAGAACTGATACTGCTTATATAGGCCTAGGAAAGGCGTGTCTCACACCCGGATTGGTTATGCACTATGCCTCATTTGCATGTTCCTCATCTGATTGGCTACTTTCTCTGTTCCTCACAGAGCCTCATTATCATACCTCATTTTCATGTCTCACATCTGATTGGTTATACTCTCTAAGCCTCATTATCATGCCCGGGCCAGGCAGTTTCTTTGCAAAAAACTTTACTGCATATGTACACATTGGTTGTTTGTCCAAAACTTATGCATGGTGGCCAGCAGTAGTCAGCACCACTCTGCAACAGCACATGTGGCTTCCCACATATGTGTATGATATGTGTGTCTGAGTCTATATGTTTAGTATGTGTTTTTTATGCTTTTGAGAGGCTCTTTTATTTCTGTTTGTTTTGTTCAATTCTGATTTGTTTTTTTATTATTATTATTATTATTATTATTATTATTATTATTATTATTATATGCTTGTTTGTTTTTTAGTGAAAGAGAAAGAGTGGGTGTGGATTTAGACAGGTGGAAAGATGGGGAGAATTGGGCTGGAGAGATATCTCAGGGGTTAGGAGGACTGATTGCTCTTCCAGAGGTCCTGAGTTAAATTCCCAATAACCACATGGTGGCTCATGACCATCTGAAATGGGGATCTGATGCCCTCTTCTGGTGTGCCAGAAGACAGGTACAGTGTACTCATATACATATAATAAATAAATAAATCTTTTTAAAAAACGGAAGATGGAGAGGATCTGGGAGGATGGGGGAGGAGAAACCATGATATATATATATATATATATATATATATATATATATCAGATACTAACATTTAAAATAAAAAATTAATAAATATAGTGGCTTCCTAAGCTTAGATTAGTTATTCATTTTATCCATATGATATTTTTCATATGTTTTTATCCATTATAAACTGTTAAATTCATATTGGGTATGATTGTTATCTATATGAAATTTAAAAATTCAAAAAGCTTTTAGTTGACAGAATCTGGATATTTTCTCCCTGGTAATGCATTCTAAACCCAAGTCTTCATAATGCTAGCTGACTGCCCTACTACTGTGCTATGGCTATCAGCTAAGCCTGACTGTATACCTGAAATTCTGGCCAATAATGGGGTATACAATGGTAGTTTATATTAATTCAAATTAAGCTGAAACAAAATTATGACAAAACTGCTCATTTAGATATCTTCCAGTTTGTCTTCTGCTTTGAATAAACACCAAAACAATCAAATAACTACAGCTACAAAATGTTCTGATCAATTTTAAGATGTAATAATAATAATAGAAAGATTTCTTTACTTTTCAAAGGTTTTGTGTGTGTGTGTGTGTGTGTATGTGTGTGTGTGTGTGTGTGTGTATTAGAGGTATCTGAAAAAAGAATGTGAGTATTTCTGTATAGATACCTAGAGAAATGGCTCAGTGGCTACTGAGCTTCTACCCACCCTTGTCCTGCAAGAGGTGGTTGTAGAGAAAGAAGAGAATGAGAAATGGCAATTAAATGGCAAGGAGTCTATCGGACAGACCTTAAACTTAATCTGAACCTTTGCCTCAACTTTCTTTTCCAGCCTACAGATAACTCATTACACAAGAGCTGCTGTCTCTGCTGGGAAGAAAGAGGCATCTCAGACCTCTGCAAATAACAGATTTGATTGCACCTCACTTTCAGTAACTCAGAAAAAAAACCCTTTAGATTTTGCTTTGTTCACTCAAAAAGATTTTACCACTTCACATTGCGAAACCTTTTTCTTGTTTTTGTTGATGACTATAGTACACTTAAGACATAAAACACCAGGAATAAGTTCATTCCAGGGACTACTGTGTGTTTTCTACATCACTCCAAGGAAAAGTCAAGTGAATTTATTCTTAACAGAAAAATAACTCTCATATTTCTTCCAACAGACTTACAGTCTACTTTCCGAAAGAATCACAAATGATTGGAAGTAAAAATATCACAAGAAAGGAAACACTGAAGGCTAAAAGGATGTCAGCTCCTTTGAAGTACACAGTGTACTCAGAATACTTTTGGTGCAGTGAGCCTGACTCTAAGACTTTCAGTTTCTAATGCAATCAGGAATGTAGTCAAGAGCAGTAATATTTTTGTTTACTAACTATAGAAATGCCTATCTTTAGAGATGAATTTTTCTCTTAGAATAAAATCTTCATGAAAAGCTACCACTAGGCATGGTGTGTGAAAGTGAATGAGTATTTTGAATTGCTAGAGGACAAGCAGGAGATTGTAAGTGCAAGAGATAACCTCTTTGCTCAGAAAATGAAACTGCACAAAAGTCAAACATGATGGAATGCAGAGAAGCAGTTTGACTGCAGGCTTTAACAATCACCTGTGATACCGATGGGAAGTGCTGAGACCTGTTACATGGGACTTGATATGAGAAAGTTAACTTACAAAGGGCATGTTTCAGACCCTGCCTTGATCTCCCCTTGCTTCCTTGCTGACATGAGGTAAACAGACCTCCTGCACTAAATACTCCCACCATTGTGTACCTTGCCACCATGGGCTCAAAGCAATGGGGTGCTCATGTACTAAAGTACTCATGCAATGTGTATTGACATGCTAATGTAGTGGAGTACTCATGTACTGAAGCCACAAGTCAAAACAAACCTTTTTGTTTATTAACTTGATTATCACAGGGGTTTTGTTATAATAATTCAAATCTGATTAACATATTTCTGCTCTTCTATTTGTAGTTAAATTTGATCATTCTGCTGATTTTGATTAGCTTTTTCTAAACCCATAAATGTTTGAAAAATAACAGAAGTAAGATTGTTCTCTGATTCTCTCTCTCTCTTTCCCACACCCCCGCATGTCTGTCTGTCTGTGTGTGTGTGTGTGTGTGTGTGTGTGTGTGTGTGTAGCATAATGCTTGTAAGTATATGGAGCTTGAAGTCAGTAGATTGCATTTGGAGTGAGATGAGGGTTACAGACATACATGTATATACACATATAGGAGCCAGAAGACCACATTGAATGTTGTCCCTCAGATATTTTGGTGCTAGCATCTCACTGACCTACACTTGTCAGGTGTGAGAAGCTGCCTGCCCAGGGAGTAGCTTAGGCTTTATCTTTACAACTTCATAAAAAAGATCTCAGATGTACCTCTTCAAGAACCCAACCCCAACACACCGTCTGGCTTCAGCAGCTTTCTCAAAGTTTAGTATGAACCTCGGTGACTTTATCACTCATATCTGAAAAGTTAGTAAGATGCAGATAATGCTTCCAAATTCTATTGCCAACTTGAAATGTAATCTTGTGTTTACATTTGAGAGCTATAGTGGCTTGTGTGCCTCAATGGCTTAAACTGGAAAAGCCCTTCTTGGGAAGGAGGTTTTCTAGTGGGGAGCCCCTTCCGTGCCACTGTGGCTCAGTGACTCTCCTTTCAAATGAATTTGCATTTTTAGAAACTTTGAGTTTAAAAACTTAACAATGCATTTAAAAATTGCATTTTAGGAGTCTTTGCTAATAGGTGGGTCTTTCCTAAAGGCATTGTTCCTAATGTAAGAGCATAAAATCTCAGGTTTCTCCTTAACTGTACATACCTGCTTAACAACTATAACTGCTTTCTCTGCAGCCTCCCGTTAACGACTTCAAACTCACTCCCACTTCTTTTCTTTCCAAACTTCCCATGTTTCATATCTTTCTGCTTTACTCACTATTCTCCCTCACTATAAACCTGGATAAGAGCAGTCAGTCATGCATGCCAGAACATGTCTGAATAAGAGCAAAGAACCACAGCATGACAAAACATAACTGCTAAAGCAGTGGGCTGTGCCATGGCAGACTGTAACTGGGTAAGACTGGTGGGCCATACCATCACAAAACCCAATTGCTATAATGCCTTGAACTCTCGTCCACCAAACAAATTAGTCCATCCCTTTCTAACCTAGGCTCATCCAGGCTCACAGCTGGATCCTTTGCTAGAGTGTAAAATGAGTAACATATAGTTCAGTTGCCAGTAGAGCCTTGTTCCTCCCAGAAATCTCATGAGCCAGGCATTAATGTTCTGACAAAAATATGTTGAGCAACTCCCTGCTAAATACACATTTATATCCATAGATTAGTGCTGATTCAACCTTCTTCCCCAGAGAAGCTTCTCATTGTATTGGGTATCAGTTAAGGCAGAGACTTCTATCTGTCCCAAGTACCAAGAACAAGCAAGTTTATAAAAGCAATGTCCTTTATTTTCTCACTCTGTTTCTTACATTAATTCTGCCTTCTCTTCTGCAATGTTTCATGATTCTTGGCAGGGTGATATATTGTCCCACTTAGGGCTCAGCTTTCTAGTGTTGCTTGTTCTTGGTATTTTGGATAGGCAGAAGGCTTTCCCTTAACTGACATCCAGTGCAATAAGAGGTGTCTCTGGGGCGGCTGAGTTCAGTACTAATCTATAGATATAAATGTGTATTTAGAAGGCAGTTGCTCAGCATTCATCACAGCATCTTTAAAAAGCAAAAGAAAAGGAGAGATGAGAAGAGGAGAAGTCAAAACAAATGCTATAAAACAAGCTTAGTTGAGGATCCTTTTCAGCCTTTCGATTCCCTTACACAAACTGTTCATACTAATGAACTTCAGACTAATATTTCATTTTTGTGTGTGATGATGTGACAAGAGATAATTTAATTATTTTTAACATAGGGTTATATAACCAAAGTGTAATTATTAAAACAGCTTACATTTATTTAAAGACAAATCCAAAGGCAAAAATGCCTTCCTTATTTTATTAAGTAAATTTAGGCATAATAGCAAGCATTTGTATGAAGCATTTGTGCTCTGTCATCTGTAACAGGAGAAAGAAGCATTGCAACTTATGGCTATGATCACTGTGTTTTAATGATAAACAACTAATTATATTTTAAAACAATCTTGCATCTCCCAATTTCTGTGAGGAAATTAGAAGTTTAAATTTATTTATGTGAAACATGCACTATTTCATTTAACACGTTTTGATTTTCTCACATTGCTAGCAATTTCTATTACAATGGGTGAGAGATTGGTTAGATATAAATAACCTATGTGTTACTATCAAGCATAATATATTTATATACAGTGTGAGGAACCAGTACCCCAAGAGATCCCTGGACTAAACCACCAATTATAGAAAACACATGGTGGGACTTGTGTTTCTAGCTGCATATGTAGCAGAGGATGGCTAAGTCAGTCATCAATGGGAGGATAGGCCCTTGGTCTTGTGAAGGTTCTATGCCCCAGTATAGGGGAATACCAGGGCCAGGAAGTGGGAGTGAGTGGGTTGGGGAGCAGGGGGAGAGGGGAGGGGCTAGGGGATTTTTGGAAAGGAAACAAGGAAAGGGGATAACATTTGAAATGCAAATAAAGAAAATATCTAATAAAAAAAAAGTACTATTCTTTCCTCACAATGTATACA
Organism: Mus musculus; assembly: GCF_000001635.26. NCBI lineage: Eukaryota > Metazoa > Chordata > Mammalia > Rodentia > Muridae > Mus > Mus musculus. Next base: position 269,566 of record NT_187020.1, read on the forward strand.
GACTAATATTTCAATACATTTACAGTGTATGCAGATCAATGGCGCCTCCCCTTGGGCCCCTTTCCTGCTTCTTGGTCCAGACAGTTTTAATGCTGTGGATGGAGCCCTGGCTATGATGCTCTTTTTCCTCACAGCCTTCTTTCTACACTCACCATCATTTAGATTTCTCTGTGAGGAGAAGAGACAGAGAATAGTCACATCACACCTGTAATAGCTGTTCACATGATTTGGAACTCCTTTGATACAGGTATAATTCATGGTATTCGGTGTGGTCCCATATGTCCACTATCCCATCCAATAGAAGTGGCTTTATCTTTCACTGCTATGAATGTTCACCAACACCTACACATTTCCAAAAATGCCTCTTCTCTGGGTGCTTTCTTTGCTGAGAGCCATGATTTCAGTGCATTCATAGCATATCATTTCTGTCTTTCTCTTCATTTACTTAGTAATGCTTTTGAGAGTGGGGACTATGAATTGCATGGCACTTGTTATTAAATTGACTATAGAATGCATTATTCATTTGTTTACTTTTGAATACAAACAAGAGTGATAACAATTGCAGTAAGGCAATCAGTGCAAACTTGTTCAGTCTCTCAGGCAAACTAACTTTCTATTCTGCCCGTATCCATTAACAGCAGCTCATGATTACTTAAGCAAAGATCTGAGAATCATACTTATTTTTTTTTCTGTTGGGGTAATTTGGTTGTTTGGGACATGTAATATGGTACATATTCTCTGTGTTGTAAATCTTTAGCACATTATGATTTGTTTATAATTTAAATGTATGAATATGTATCTATTAGTGTGTCAAAAATAGACACTAACCTCAGGGTTTATAGTTAGAAAGATTCTAAATACAAAACAAATTCATTGAATTTTAAACGGGAGGATCCCTTAGCGGCTTTAATTTGTTCCACACAGGTAAATAAACTGAGGTTGAGGTATATTTGAGGCAAAAATTCTATCCTTTGTGTGGTAAGTCTAAAAAGTTTTATAAGTAACCTTAGAAGCCAGGCTTTATAATTATTATTTGTAAATATTTAGTTTCATACATAAATCATCAGTTCCTATTATCATGAAAATATTTTAATATAAAATTGCAGTAATTTATTGACATTTAAGTGAGTGACTTTTTACTCTTTTGTTACATTGTTTTCTTTCATTTTCACACCATACTTGCTATCAGAACTATTATTTTCTGCCTATTGCAAGAGGGTTATCACAGAGCTAGTGATGACATGGGTAAGTTAATTCCAATTACTCTTAAATGTTACGTTATAGCTTGTAGGCTTATATTTTTAAAAACCTACTTTCAATAAGGTTCTCAAGTGCTTTGATCACACTTCTAGCCCACCATCCAAACATAAGGGAGAAAAGATGATAAATAGGGCAAGGGAATGTAGACCTGTTTAGAAGTAGTTCTATGGGGTGATTCCAATCTGTTTGTCAGGATACCAGCAGTCCAGCTCAGTAGTGTCAGGGTACCAAACACAAATCAGTAGTAGTGACACAATCCAGCAGAAGCAGCCAGGTTTCTACCAAATCAACACAAGTCATGGGAGAGCAACCAGGACCAGATTCCAGGAGAAGTTCTCTGCTGGGTCTCTCTCAATGAGGTGAAGATCATTAAAGGCAGGAGGCCCATGAACATGTCATCACTGTCCCTTTAGTCCTATTTATACTCTCTTCAAACATTACCTGTCCTCCTATGGGTCTTGTCTTAGCAAAATACCATGTGAGTCTGCATCACATGACAGAACCAGAAACTTCCATTTCATTACCTCCTTCCAAATCTGTGGAAAATATACTTTAATTCAAAAGAGATGACTAGGTTAAAGTAGTAGATCCATGGTCTCTGGGGCTTGTGGAATCATGTTCTTTCTCCTACCCTATAACTCAGGCTTCCCTGTAGACATAATTTTGACTATTTTTTATAGCTCACAGTTTTAAAATATATGTTCTAAACTTTCTTATTAAAAATGATGGGAGGAAAAAATTCACATACTGAAATTAACTAGACCCAAAGACCATGTAACTCAATGAACAAGTAGAAAAAGCAAGGAACAAGTTGTGGAAAGTTAGAGTAGATTTTATAGTTCCATAAAGTTTTATATCTGACTTCTGACTGAAGTCAGGAAACACTCAGCATGAAGGCAAGAGATTCATTTGAAAACAGAAGCAACCTAAATTCTAAATACTTATTCAGGGTCCTTTTAGTTTAGCTAAACTTTATAATGAAAGAAAGTACAATATGGCTATGTTAAATAGAACAAGCCGGGCGTGGTGGCGCACGCCTTTAATCCCAGCACTGGGGAGGCAGAGGCAGGCGGATTTCTGAGTTCGAGGCCAGCCTGGTCTACAAAGTGAGTTCCAGGACAGCCAGGGCTATAAAGAGAAACCCTGTCTCGAAAAACCAAAAAAAAAAAAAAAAAAAAAAAAAAAAAGAACAACAAGAAGTAAAATTTTGCTTTATTTATTAATGTAGCAATACCTTCTCCTTCATCACAAAACCACAAGGACGATCATTTTATAATTCATTTTTTATAATTTTATAATTAATAATTTTATAATTATGAATTAATTTTTGCTGGAGGTTTTATTTCTGTGGTGCTAGACACTGAACTCAAGGCCATGCGTGTTAGGCAAGAACTAAGTCCCTCTCCTTAACCTTGGCATTACCTTTGTTTATAGTAGAAGCATTCAGAAGAAGAAGAAAATTAGTCATATAATTATTACCTGTGAAGTAATTTCTACTTGTCTCTTACAGGTCATTTCCATCCACATAGAACCTAAAGAAATTAACAAAGACAAAAAACAAAACAAAACAAAACAAAACAAAACAAAACCAAAAACTATGTGGAATTAGTGTGTAAAGCATTTAGTAGTAAAAATAAGGAAAAATGTAAGATCACAAGCACACATTTGGATAAATTAGCCTCAAATTTTCATTTTATTCTTTTTATAAATTTCCTAAGATGGCAATATAGACAAATTCAGACATATAGAAGCCAAAGTTATAAAAATTTCAGAGAAATGAGTGAATTTAGAAAAATTTACAGGGACAAGGTAATCCAGGCAAAGAAAGTCAAGCTGTATTTTCTCTTTCATGTACGGGTCTTAGCCTGGAGTCTTTAGTGTGTTTAATTTGGAGTAACTCCAGAAGACAATTAAAAACAACCAAAGTGAGTTTGAAATAGATGTTTCATAAGAATTGGTAATGTCAGTCCTACAAGTAATATGTCTAAAGAAAACCTCCAGTGACAATTGTGAGATACCTCTATTGGGGAGTGTTGGTCAGGGAAGCTCCAGATAACTATAAAATAGTAAGCTATTTGCTTTACCTCCTGGTTACCCACTAGAAGTAGTTGGCAAGACTTTATTGCTGAAGATACTACCTCGGGTGCAAGATAGAGAGATAAAGCTGGAATAGAACTAGAAGATTGCTCCATGCTACTAGTTTTCATAGTATAAGAAGGATCACGCAAGCTACTGTGAGAATAAAACACCAATGGCATTACCACACCAAGAACTCTATGTACTATATTACCAACTTGGTAGGCATGGTTTGTTTATCACAGTAGTGTAGGCCTGTTATGAACATAGCTTTAAGGCTTAGTCCATTAGAAGAAATCCATGTCTGGTACTGTGCTTCTGATAAAAAGCAATGAGCTCTTACTGTAAATGAAGTGCAGTAGTTGGTCTGCGGGAACCAGGGAACCATCAGCTGTTGTTGCAGCAATGTCAGCTATTCAGTTGTCTTTTAGGGGGACGTTAAATGGTGTCATTTGCAAAAATTTGCTTACTTATTGCTTGAGACATTCTTAAGATAAGTAGGATTAATCTTTGAAATATCAAGCATGGGGAGTATTATGCAAATGATGGTGTTTTGTTTTTGAGGGCACAAATTTTTTGATTTAGCTTGTGTTACCATGGCACATATTATTGTATTCCATTGGAAGTATATCTAGGCTAAGAAATGACTGTCAGAAGTAAAACTGATAGAGACTATCCTATCATTGAGTTTTTAAATTTTACCTTCACAGTGCCATCCATCCATCTTCCTGTTTATGCATCTTCAATATCTGAAAGCGCAATCAACATGCAGACACTTATGGACCCAATTCAGTCCATTATGAAGCTCATAAAATATGCTTTTAATTTCTCCCTATCTGAGCTTGTCTTTTATTATCAAAATAATGTGTTTTGCCTTTTTGTACTTGCAGAATTTTTTTTTAAATTGTAGAGTAAGATTTGTTACAGCATAAAAACTGGAACCCAAAGCTATTAATACTTTAATCACCTTGCCATGTTTTTGGCTAGTTTACCAGCTCATCAATAATATATTACATAAACACATAAATCTTCAGAGGGAAAAATTATATTTACCACATATGTCTGCAGCTTCACTGTTATAAATATGACACTTTTGAGTCATATTTAATAGCGTGGTTCTGCTTGGTTAGGCTGCATTTGTTCTTGTCTTTGCTGTCAGTTCTGCCCTAAGCGTGTTTCAGTCTCTCTCCAAGGTATTCCTTTCCCCTCTTGATTATAGAGTAAAAGCGGGTCAGTTTAAAGATTGAACTCATGTGAGTTTCCTCTCTGTGACACTACATCGGCCAAAGAAAGTCAAATCCTTAATCCTAGAGTAGGAGTTAGTCATGCCTAGGTTGAAATGATATCACAGAGTTACGTGGGAAGTACAGAATAGGGGTCACAATGAAGAATCAGGCTTATTAACTCAAGTGAAGAATCTAATGGGTTGGAATAACAGTTGTATAAACTTTTTCAGAGTTGCACATAACATAAAGCATCACAAATCAACAAATAAAAACAATACAAAATTTTCTTTGCCTTGCAAAACTGAGCCACAAAAATTATTCTATAGTTAGTGCCACCACTGCCTAGCAGACTGACTTTGCTTAAGGTGGTCAACCACATTAAGCCTCAGCTTCCTATAAAATCAGTGTGATTATATCTGCTTTCCAGAGTTGAATTTGTAAAAAGTCATTTGTACATTGAAAGTGAGACCACTGTCCTGGATGATAACTTGTTTGGCAAATTCTATTGTCACCTTTCCACCCAACCTAGGTTAGAACATAAATTGTGTTGACAAATGGCTTAAAGACAACTTAGAGAAAAAAAAATAATTTGTTACATATTTTCTTTGTGGAATAGATGAAATCATGTCCACAAGCAGAAGAGAACTTATTCTTATGTTTATACAATTTTATATATTTTAAAGTTTACATTAAAAAATCTGATTTTCAATAGGTCTTCTATGAATTGTCTAAAGTCTAGATCTAGTGTGACTTTGTAGATAACCAGGGCTTGGGCACCATACCTCTAACTAGACCATATGTTACAATTTTGTACAATGAATGGTTTTCTTATTAGAGAGACAATTTAGGGCATTTACAAAGATGCATACATGGATGGGTTTTGAGTGGGATTTTGATTGCCACCTCCACTCTGTAATTTTTGTACTTGTATTTTATTTAATGGTTGATGATCTACAGTGTGTGGGAAAAAGTGAAGCTATTGTAATTATACAGAGTATTTTTTTTCAGTTTTTTTTTCCATTTTTTATTAGGTATTTAGCTCATTTACATTTCCAATGCTATACCAAAAGTCCCCCATACCCACCCACCCCCACTCCCCTACCCACCCACTCCCCCTTTTTGGCCCTGGCGTTCCCCTGTACTGGGGCATACAAAGTTTGCCTGTCCAATGGGCCTCTCTTTCCAGTGATGGCCAATTAGGCCATCTTTTGATACATATGCAGCTAGAGTCAAGAGCTCCGGGGTACTGGTTAGTTCATAATGTTGTTCCACCTATAGGGTTGCAGATCCCTTTAGCTCCTTGGGTTCTTTCTCTAGCTCCTCCATTGGGAGCCCTGTGATCCATCCATTAGCTGACTGTGAGCATCCACTTCTGTGTTTGCTAGGCCCCGGCATAGTCTCACAAGAGATAGCTACATCTGGGTCCTTTCAATAAAATCTTGCTAGGGTATGCAATGGTGTCAGCGTTTGGATGCTGATTATGGGGTGGATCCCTGGATATGGCAGTCTCTACATGGTCCATCCTTTCATCTCAGCTCCAAACTTTGTCTCTATACAGAGTATTTTTATCTTCTTATTAAATTTGATTTTTTTAAAAACTGTACTTACTATGTAGAAAAGTATTTTTATGAATATACTTTGATATTCCATCTGTAGCTTTCTTTTACAGTAACTTGAAACAGGTTATTTTTTCATCCTGCATTTTTTCATAATATTCAATATATGCTTAGCATTTGATCTGTGTTGAAATGTTAAAATAATTATAAATGTTTACTTGTAATGAATTTTAATACAAATGAGTACTTTGTATATGCTTATGAAATTTTTAGAATTCACTAATTTAATGGTATTTTAAGAGTATAAGCAAAATTAAAATATGAATGTAACATTCAGAATCATTGTATCTTGGTTGTACTCTATATCACATTAAAATAAAAATCTCATTTTGGTCAAATTCATCAAATTTCAATTCTGAAGGAAAAGTCATTGATTTTAGTTACATTTTGGGTGAACAGAAATTGAATACTGAATTCAATTGGCTAGTGAATTAATTTCAACTAGCAATGTCATTTAAATTCCTTTTCTCTGTGTATATATATATATATGCAAATATTAGTTATACATATACATGTATGTGTACATATTCAAGTACATATATGTGCTTATGCATATGTATATAAAAAGCTTCTACAGTTGTGGGTTTCCATATGGAATTTTCAAACCTCTTTACTGTTAGTTATCTTTTCCATAATTTTACCTCTACTTTGTGCTTTCATTCTCTGCCCCATTTAACACTTCCTTTCCCACTCTTCTTTCTTCCTTCATGCCATCCTTTCCTGAAATTCTTCCCATGGCTACTTCCTAGTTTCCTGCTTCTATGGATGCTCCTATTTAAACACAGACGTTTAAAGAGTCAAAGCAAGCATCCATATTTAAGAAATAATGTGTGGAGTTTGACTTTCTGGGCCTAGGTCAGTTGGAATAATAAATTTTCAGTTCCATCCATTTTGTAATTTCAATTTTCTTCATAGCTCAATAATATTCCAATGTGCAAATGCACCATGTTCTCATTATCAGCTTCACACCTAGGCTGTGAAACACAAAATGAAACTTCTTTTCAGGAAAAGGGCAGCAGCCAATAGAGAGAAAAACATTTATGTCTCACAAGAAAGTGTATTACTTCACAACATCTATTTAAAGTTCCATTCTACTAGTAAAGAACACCTCACATGTTTTCTTATCATTGATGGATGTAATTAAAAATGTTGTCTTTTTAATGGTACATTAATAAAAATCAAGTTTATTGAAGGCAATATAACATGAAATTAATACATTTTACATTTTATCATTTCATATATTTCATATATTAAAGCCAATCTCTGTAATAAAGCACTAAGAATTAAAAAGTAAGAGGGAATGGGACTCTTTCTTATAGGTTTGATTGGACACAAAGAGTAACTTAGTATGCCTTCTCAATATCTCTTTTAAAAGATAAAGAGAAAATAACCTGTTATTCCAGTATGCAAATCCAGTTAATTGTCTTTTGAGCAATTCATGTTAAGGTTTTGGCTGGTGAAGTAGTTCTAAGATAACAGATTAGCTTGGCTCTTTACATTGGGTTTCTTTTCTGTTTAAAGAACTGAACTTTGAACTGCTGTTTCTGTTTATGAAATCTGTGTGCCAACACTCATTTATGTGAAAGACATGGTTCTATCATAACACTTAGAATATGTTGAGACTAGAATCTTCTAATCTGGTCACAATATCGACACTGAAAGAGGTTGTGCTCACTGGTATAATAGCATCTCTATTAGTTGTCTATCACTCAAATTCATAGAACATTAAAAAATTATTAGTTCAAGTCAGACAACCTAAGAGAAAAAGGCATTCACAAATCTAAAAGTAGTTCAAAGCAACCCTGTTTTGATGAATTCTAACTTTAAAATGTCCATTTATCTCCATCAATATCTTCCTTTCTTGTTTTTCCTTGACTATTTTAATGACAAATTGTGGTGTTTTATGTTCTCACCTGCACCTTTTCATGGTAGACTTTAACATAATTGCACTTAAAAAAATCACTTGAAATGAATTTCATTCGCTTTCCATTTACCACGTATTTCTTTCCTTGGACATTCAGTATTACGAACACATGATCTTCGCACATGTAGTTTCCAACCATGTGCCTTCTTGATAACAGTCAATACATGCTTGCATGCCCACCAGTATTTACTGGTTACAGTCTGCTTTATTTTTGATATTCAAACATTATTCAAATTATTCACTTTCATGAAAATGATTAGTAATAGGGATGGAGGAAAAGGTAATTTTTCTCTAACATTTCACTCACCAATTACTTTGAGTGCATAGTAGGACCCTCAGAGAAATACTATCAATCTCTCAATACACAGGTCCTACGTTAGACTAAATTAAACACTAGTCATTGAAGAAGGAACTTACTTGTTAGATTCTCTGGTTACTAATAATGGAAACTGGAAAATACAACTCTGGCTGATTTGGGACTAAGAACGGCAAACAGAGATGGAGAGACTTAACCACTCTATTGAGCAATCCATGGCAGATGTGATTTCAGACCATGACCAGACACACATACATGGAAATGATATTGTCAGAAATCTTTACATTTTAGCTTTGCTTTCTTCTGAGAACCCTCTGATTATAGAGAAACCCTCCCTACTTTGGAAATTCAAGTATTCTTTTTTTTTTTTTTTTTTAGAATTAATTTTTTTATTAGGTATTTTCCTCATTTACATTTCCAATGCTATCCAAAAAGTCCCCAATACACTCCCCCCCCCCTCCCCTACCCACCCACTCCCACTTTTTGGCCCTGGCGTTCCCCTGTACTGGGGCATATAAAGTTTGCAAGTCCAATGGGCCTCTCTTTCCAGTGATGGCCGCCTAGGCCATCTTTTGATACATATGCAGCTAGAGTCAAGAGCTCTGGGGTACTGGTTAGTTCATAATGTTGTTCCACCTATAGGGTTGCAGATCCCTTTAGCTCCTTGGGTACTTTCTCTAGCTCCTCCATTGGGGGCCCTGTGATCCATCCAATAGCTGACTGTGAGCATCCACTTCTGTGTTTGTTAGGCCCCGGCATTGTCTCACAAGAGACAGCTATATCTGGGTCCTTTCAGCAAAATCTTGCTAATGTATGCAATGGTGTCAGCGTTTGGACGCTGATTATGGGGTGGATCCCTGGATATGGCAGTCTTTAGATGGTCCATCCTTTCTTCACAGCTCCAAACTTTATCTCTGTAACTCTTTCCATGGGTGTTTTGTTCCCAATTCTAAGAAGGGGCACAGTGTCCACACTTTGGTCTTCGTTCTTCTTGAGTTTTATGCGTTTAACAAATTGTATCTTATTCTTGGGTATCCTAAGTTTTTTGGGCTAATATCCACTTATCAGTGAGTACATATTGTGTGAGTTCCTTTGTGATTGTGTTACCTCACTCAGGATGATGCCCTCCAGGTCCATCCATTTGCCTAGGAATTTCATAAATTCATTCCTTTTAATAGCTGAGAAGTACTCCATTGTGTAAATGTACCACATTTTCTGTATCCATTCCTTTGTTGACAGACATCTGGGTTCTTTCCAGCTTCTGGCTATTATAAATAAGGCTGCTATGAACATAGTGGAGCATGTGTCCTTCTTACTGGTTGGAACATCTTCTGGATATATGCCCAGGAGAGGGATTGCTGGATCCTCTGGTAGTATTATGTCCAATTTTCTAAGGAACCGCCAAACTGATTTCCAGAGTGGTTGTACAAGCTTGCAATCCCACCGACAATGGAGGAGTGTTCCTCTTTCTCCACATCCTCGCCAGCATCTGCTGTCACCTAAGTTTTTGATCTTAGCCATTCTGACTGGTGTGAGTATTCTTAATGGGTAATCTTTCCCCCTTTGACAAGTGAGATGACAATAATTGTGCCAAACACATAGGTCATTTAGATGTTGGCACAGTGAATGGTTGTAAAATACCCACAGTGGTACTTGGCATGCAATCAGCTTCAAAGGCAAGTAAACATTATCAATTTGTTCAGCATCATAGAAGTCATATATTGTCATAATAAAGCTGTAACAAAAAACCACATTCCCAGGTAGCTTAAGCCATTCAGTGAAAGAAACCAGTGATTGGCATCTTGTATACAGCCTGAGGACAATAACAATATTAATCATTTATGTGGTGCTTCTCATTTCCAAATGCAATAAAAATGATTTCTAAAAATGTTTTCATGATTGACTTGAAGAATTACAGGATACATGCTCAGCACTAGAGCAGTGAACAGATCCAGCATCAGCAGACAAATGAAGGACTCCTTTGAGAGTAGTACATTAAAGGAGAAGGGTCATAATGGATGCTTCTCACTTGCCTCTAGTACATTTTGTACAGCTACTCAGCATACTAACTTAGTAATAAGAAACCATTGTTCTTAGGGGAAAAAAATCACAAGGCTAGATTTTTATAAACTTCCAGTCACATTTTTGTCAATTGATTAATAAATATTCATGCTTTATGTGGGCTTTTGTTTCACTAAACCATATCTATTATATTTATTGATTCATTAACACTGGATGCATACCAGTAGCAAAATAACTTGTGTCTAATGGAAGTTTATCTAACAGGTATTTTCCCTACAAGGCACATTACAGCATGCTTGTGGCTAGAAATACCAGACTGGGGCACATCCCTTGGAGGAGCAGATGTAACCACTAGGTGACAATGACTACCTGAGTACATCTGGTAGCAGAAGAAACAGTCATGCCAGCAGACTTCAATCATCATGGTATTTATTCCTTTCTATTTGAGAAAATTGTAAGTCACCTTATGAAAAACCCAACTAAGAAGCATCAATACATAATGTGTCCAGCATATTATCAACCTGAATCTTGAGTCTTCCAATGGTACTTGTAATATAAAGCCATTAAAAAGAAGCACCTGAATGGAAAACAAAATATAAATGCTAAATACCAATAGTATGCTTTTTAAGTATATAATCAAGTAAAAATTTTCTTAATAGAAAAATTAAATGGCTAACTTCTGAGGAAGAAATATAAATGTAGCAAAAGACTACAGTACTTTGACTCCACTTGTTCTTAGAATAACTACAGGACTTTTAAAGGTTGGGGTACCAGCATTTGTTAAATGAGAATAACTTGAACATCAACTAGTGTCATGATCCTCTCACTCTTTTATTTAGTTTTATGGATCTGTATTCTGCTCTATAAGTGAAGTCACTTTATGTAGATGTTTGGAGGCTTGGCACCTCACTTTTAGAAGAAATTCCAACATGTATTTGGCAGTGTAAACATTGGGACTGGTTATAGACAAAGAGACACCAGCACTTTTATAATAAAATTATTTGCAGCTAAAAAAGTTCCGGTCATTCTTCAGCCCTGCTCTACAGCAGAAAGAAATGCAAGGGAGCATGTGTGCTTGGTGCCTGTCATTGGCTTCTGATTTGTTCTTTGCCTTTTTCCTCACTACCACTGCTTTGCAATCAACTAAAAAGTATTGTTTGCTCCAATGTGTTTTTCAGCAAAGAAGAATCCAAGGTTCACAATAATGATTATGTCAAGATATTATTTCAAGAACCATGATATTTTAGGAGGGTAAAGAACCTATCAATAAGTAGCAACATGCTCACATAGAGTAATAAAAATGGATTTATAATTTATGTCTTCCTGGTTTCTTTTGATAAATAGCCAGTATGATAAGAAAAGTGTTGATTTGGCTTGAAACAATCTTTTAAAGATGTCATTATTGAACATATCTAATACTTAAAAGGCAGTTTTCAGATGCCCAAAGCTAAATGTTTCATATCTTCTTATCTTGCTTGGTTGAGTTGAATGGGTAAGTCTAGGTGGGGAAATGGGCTGTTTTCATTTCTCTGTTTTAAAAAATATATATCTCTGTAGATTACTACACAAATTTAAACTTGTTTTTCTCTCACTTGTGTTCCATATGTTTGTTTCCAAATACTTATGTAGTAACTATACTACCATAAATGTTTATATAATTAATAAGTGATAAATGCAGATATTATAGGTCAGGTGAGCCTTTATAATGTACTCACATCAGTCTTCTAACAGTTTTTTCTTATATGATAATTATTTCCAGTAATTGAAAACAAATAGTAGAAAATCACCATGAATGCTCCTTGTTTTTACTTAAGAATCATTTGTGTGCTCGTGCTCCTAAATACCTTCTGCACATTTCAGACATTAAACTCCCTGTAATTATGCTCAGTTTAGACTAAATTTTCAAAAATGTTTTTGAATAAAACAGACGACACACTTATAATATTCATTGGTAATTTTTTCAATATCCATTATGATTTACCTCTTTTTAAACAAGTAAATTTACAAATTCTGTTTAGAATTTTTTTCCTATCTAATCTAATTTTAGACAGATTTGTGCTGTTCTTGGTTCAGTCTATATTTTCAACCTCCTTTGCAGCTCATGCCAATCATATGATCAAGGGTGAGGAAGTGGGATATGATGGGATGTAATCAGTGTCATTTAAATCAAGTCTTCTCAGTGGAAAATTTCCTGTAATCCATGTCCTCTCCTCTCTCCCTTTTTAGGTCTACTATGAGCATATAATGGTGATATGTGATAAATACATGACTAATCAGGGAAGAAGGTCATCACTGTAGGAGAATTTAAAAGTCACAAATCAGAATGATTCTGGATCCTTGGTAGACCTGCTTGCAATTACTTACCAGTTATGAACTATTACATGTGAAAGAAAAAGGTGTTTGTTTATCTTGTTGATATCATTGTTTGAGGGACTCTCTTATAACAGTTTACTATTGCTGTAATACAATATTTAAAGCTTCTGATACATACATTGTACACATAGCTACTCTAACATATACAATATACATCACACACATATACTGTATATATGTGAATATATGTAAATGTATATATGTGTGTGCATATATAATGTATATATGTATATAATGAATATCTCAAACTAAAAAGACATATCTAGGCATGATCAAATATGTGCTGTAGGGTACCTGCTCTGGGATAGTAACTCTTTAGGGGAGTAAGAAATGCACACACACACACACACACACATCCTTCTGTGCCCTCCCCCAGCCTTGAGCTGGCTGATTTAGATCTTGTTCATGCCATAGCCAGCTAGCCCACCTAGGGTAGAGTATTCTGACCTAGGTAAAGTCTATTGTCCTGTCACATCTGCTGCTTCCTGTGAGATGCCACTATCTGCTGAGAGGCTGAACCTGTTTTCCTGATTTGATCCTGACAAAGCAACGGGATTCTGGTGTAGTAGGGGATGGGCTTCCCCCCTTTTTAAATTCAGACTCATAAAGAAAACATTGGGCCTTGATCAGAAACTTTGTCTTGGTCTCATTCTTCTCTCGAGTCTCTCCCATACAGTCTCAGATTTCCTCTCAGGAACCCAGTTCATGTAGCTACTGGCAGCTACATCCTTCTAGTTTGAGATCATGAGCCATAAATAGTCAGTGACTCAATATTCTAATATTAACTCTATTTGTAAGAAGTACCCACAAGGATATATAACAGGAGGAACTTTGTCATGATGATAGATGGATACCAGAGTCCCTAAATACTATGTCATCAGGAGTCAAGTTACAAATCAGAATGGTAATGAAATAAATCTTAAGATTTCCATACATTGAAAACTTAGTTTGTAATTAATAATATGAGCATTCACATATGCCATTTGGGGTGGTTCAGTAACTTAAGTATAGATTCAATCTATTTGGTATACTAAGCCAATGGAAGAAAGAATAACAAGGTTTCTGGGCTGATAGGACAGGAATGCTGTTGTATTTGGGTACAGATTTAAGGTACATAAATTCAGTTCAAATTGGATTATGAAACTGAATAAGTAAAGATTTTCTTTTGTAACATTAGCTAAGGAAACAAAAAATGACAGATTCTCACTCTATTATAAGTATAAAGCCTATATCTGGCTTCTAGAGAAGGTGGAAGTGGCATAAGTAACAGGAAGTTGAAGTTGATAGTGCAATTGATGAGTCAGTTTTAGTTAAAATATCAGATCATAAAGTATTTGCAGAGAACTAAGCCTGAGCTTAGACTTGTATCATGTGATGAGTGTAACAGAGTTCTGAGGGTGAAGGATTTTTACCCACTATGAGGTAGTCAATGGGGAAGATAGAAAAAGTAATGTCAATGCAGAAAGGCTTCTGAGGCAATCTCAGGAAAGTCTGCAGCTACGAGCATAGACTGTTTTAGTCATTCAGTTGTTACTAAAATGACTCCAGATGGTAAGATGAAGGTGTGATGGTAATCATTACATTAAAGTTTAGACTTACTGTGCTTGAGAAACAAAAAATTTAAAAGTAAAAAAAAATGAAAATGTCTTTAACATCTTTTACATGTAAGTCCCTAGCTTGTAAGGCTGAACCCTGACAGCCCACTTCTATCTCCTCCATACATTGAAGACTATTCTTTTCTTCAACTTTTATCCACAATCCTTAAACCCTCCCCTTTTCCTCTGAGAGGGTGGAGGCCTCCTGTGGTATATCCCCCAACCCTGGTGCACCAAATCCCTATGGGCCTAGGTACATCCTCTCTCACTGATGCCAGACAGGGCAGCCCAGCTAGTAGAACATATCCCACAGACAGGCAACAGCTTTTGTGATAGCCCCTACTCCAGTTGTTCAGGACCCACATGAAGAACAAGCTGCACATCTGCTACGTATGAGGGGAGCCTGGTCCAGCCTGTGTATGTTTTTTGATTGGTGGTTCAGTCTCTGAGAATCCCAAGTGTTCAGGTTAGTTGACTATGTAGATGTTCCTGTGGAGTTACTATCCCCTTTAGGCCCTCAGTTCTTCCTCCTATTTTTTCATAAGAGTCTCTTAGCTCTATCCACTGTTTGGCTGTGGGTGTCTGCATCTGTGTGAGTCAGTTGGTGGGTGGAGCCTTTCACAGGGCAGCCATAACAGTAAGCAAGCATAACAGTATCATTAACAGTGTCAGGGATTAGTGCTTGCCCAAATGAATACAGACATGAAAGTGCGACCTCATGATCCTTTTAACCTTTTGGGCTTTAAGCAGGAGGTGTCAGAAAAGTTACCGCAGGGATATTTGACTTGTGGCAGCCAAGTGCTCATAGCAACGTAGTCACTTTTGATCCTTTGATGTCAATGTCAGCTCTTCCTATCATTTGAAGCAGAAAACTATTCTTATATTGACTGATCTTACACAACTTGCTGTTCTAGCATAAGGGCTATTTATGCTGTTTTTTTTTTTATCAAAGCATAAAGAATACATGGTAAAAGAACAACATTCCACCAAATAATTCACAAGTATCAGCAAGTCCTGGAATTCTACCAGATTCACTAGACTCCTCCTTCCCCGAGGTTATGGAAGCAATTAGGATCAGAATCCTAACAGGAGAACTTCTCCAGCATGCCAAGCTGCCTAGGTGTTGTTCAGAGACTGCCAGCGTATGTGAGTGGTGGCCTTTTGGTGAAACAGTAGCCTCTGATTTACCTATGCTTCTATAAGTAACCCTAATAAACTTATTTGTTCACCCTGTTGGCTTTTAGTGATGTTATTACTTTGTTGTAGTGTCAGCTTTCTGTCTAGGGTAAGTTCATATTTATTCCTATCACCTCAGAAATAGTGTCATAGAACAAGAGGACAGTGTGGACAGGTAATGTCAACTCTAGAAGGGACACAGAGCACAGACTATCTCAGGTCTCTTCTGCCATTGTCTTGTGTGATTCTGGGCAAAGTTCCATAACATTTCAACTACAACATAGGACTGATTTCTGAGCTGATTTTTGTAAGTCGATTTAAAATGATGAATCCAGCTTTTGCTTGGCTTAGATGTATTGTAACCCCAGCACTTGAAAGGAAGACAGATATATGTGAGTTCAAAGCCAACCTTAACTACAAAGTGAGTTTAATATTACCTTTTTAAACATTTTCTAATTTAAAAATTTTTAATTTTTCTAATGTAACGATTAGAAACAAGAAAGGTTCACGTCGGACTTAGTCCCTCAAATACAGCTTTGGCTCTTCACATACTTCATGGTTTTGCCTGTTTTCTGGAACTTAAGTGTGTGTCTGTCTGTCTGTCTGTCTGTCTGTCTGTCTGTGTCTCTATGTGTGTATGTGTGTGTGTGTGTGTGTGTGTGTGTGTGTGTGTGTGTGTGTGTGTGTGTATGTGTGTGTGTGTATGTGTCTGTGTGTCTGTGTGTATGTGTATATGTGCCAGTCTGTCTGAGTCTGTTTAGTTTCCTTTGTAGTTTTTATAGTCTTCATGTAACTCAGGCTAGCTTTGAACTACTGATTTTCTGCCTCAGCATCTCTGGCTGTCCCTTGAGTGGCTGTGCCAGAGCCTGATCAATACAGATGCTGATGTACACAGCATAGGGACCCCAGTGGAGGAGTTAGGGGAAGGATTGAAAGAGCTGACGGGGTTAGCAAACCCACAAGAAGAACAATATCAATCAACCAGATCCCTCCAAAGCTCCAAGGGAATAAACCACCAGCCAAAGAGCGCATATGGAGGGACCCATGGCTCTAGCTGCATGTGTAGCAGAGGATTACTTTATCTGGCATCAATGGGAGGGGAGTGCCTTGATCCAATGGAGGCTTAATGACCCAAAGTAAGGGAATGATAAAGGGCTGAGGCAGGAGAGGACAGGTGTGTTGGGGAGCACCTTCATAGAAGCAGGGGGAGCATGAGAGGGGATAGGGAGTTTAACTGGGAAGGAGGATAACATTAGAAATGTAAATAAATAAAATAATCAGAAAAATATTAGTCATGTATTACCATGACCATTTGGTTATTATATTTTAAAATGTTAAAATATTAAAAGTCAGTGCTGGTGTGAATGGTGGTGGACTGGGCAGTAGCCATGGGTCACTATCATTGGTGCCCAATTCCAGTACTGTAAATGGCATCTATTCTGTCCATGCAGTTTTCAAGTTAGGATGGCAGAGTCTATTGTGATGCTTAGCTCTTTCTTGACAGGGCCACTGGCTCTTCTGGATACCTTCAAGTGACACATTCTGAGAGAGAATTAAACTAGGAAGTATTTGCTATGTAATTCTGGCAACTGAAAAACTTCAGACAATTTTCTCCCATAACATGTTGATCTTTACTCAATTCCATCCTCATTTCTGAATGATAGCAAGCAGGCTTCTAGTTGGCTTCATGATCTTTTTTGTGAGTTCTTTACTTCTCTCTAAACCAAATTCTTTTGTGTTTGTTTGTTTTGTGTAATTTTTGTATTGTTTTTATTTCCAGCCAAATTATAACATTCAGAAGAAAGCCTATATTTTTATTGCTTAGGTTTTATTTGAAAATACTGCATGCAAGTCCTCTTTGACCATCTTAGTACTCACTCAGCCAGGCATAAAATACTAATCTTATTCTGCTACCATTTATGGTAGTTAGCCTTTTAAATAATTCAGTGACTGATTTTATAGTTACAGTTTTAAACATACACAAACCTACACAGATAGTCAACAGAAAATTTTTTTTTTTATTTTTGAGATAGGTTCTCATATAGTCCAAGCTAGCCTCATACTCACTATGTTCCTGAGCTAGTCTTGAATTTCTGATCCTCTTGCCTTTACATTTGGTACTCTGGAAATTCAGGAATGCACCACCATCTCTAGTGAGAAAACATCTTTATTCTGAAACTACACTCAGAGGATCTGTTAAATAAAATCTTGTGTGAAATATGAATTCCATAACATGCAAAGAATATTCTAATATAGATATTTATGAATATTTGGAAATCTTAGTAATACTGTAACAGATTGTATTTCCAAAGTGTTATAGGATATCAGCTGAAATTAATTATTACTGATCAGAATAATGTAGTACAAGATGTTGATAAAAAAATTGTAGAACATATATGCATATGTCCACTTTAAGTCTCCAGGACCTTCTACTTTAGTGGAATTGAGATGGGCTCCAGGAAACTACATTGCTAAAATCACCACGGTCTTTATTCTTATGAAAGTGATGGGAAGACACCAGTGCAGAATTTTATCAAGTTAATGGCCACTTAGGAAGTAGGCAGGTGTTGGGGCTTCTTTGTAATTTCCTGGAGCTTGAATATGTTTCTGATTTATGGGTATCTCATATACAGCTTTTCAGGTATGATTTTTCAATAAGAATACACTCCATTTGGGTTATTAGATTATTATAAGACACATATGGGAGAAAATCTGATACACACACTTATATGTTGATGCAGGCATCTTCACTTTGAAAGTATTTTGGTAAGATAAATCTCAGGTACACTCTCATGGTACATGAAAATCTGATAAATGAAATAGCATATACAAAACAATTAGTGTCTGGAATTGTTTTTGAGAACAGTTGATACTTCTCATAAAAGATAAAAATTATTGTATGGTGAGTGAGTAATTTCTCAGCAAGGAGACAATGACTGCAGTTAATAAACTTATCACTTTGACACACAGGAAGCATTAACTTTGATAAATATAATCATTTTTTCACCTTTGCTGTCAGGGGTCAGGGAACACCATTCATTTACAAAAACAACATTTATATTTATCTTTTGAATAAGGTTTTATGTATGAGGTGTTGAGTCCCATAACAAGTCAATTTTTATAAAACCTCACTGTTAGCTGACTAATATTGGCAGTATTTGGAAACCTGTCATTACTCAACTACACTGGCATTCCTAAATTCTGCCAAATTATTTTAAACCAATCCCCCCTATACAACTATATTTTCACTCCCAGTACACAAACAATTCCTAGAAAAAGAGAAAAGTCTATGAATTGGGACAACTACTTAAAAGGTAGGGGTTTTTTTGTTTGTTTGTTTGTTTGTTTTGTTTTGTTTGTTTGGGGACAAAAAGTTCCATGATTTATTTAATACAAAGTGTAAAACAAAGAGACTGTACTACTGTGTCACTTAGTGTGTGTTAGTGAGTTTGCTACTGAACCAAACTGGAATTGTTCTTCCTTGCAGAATCAGCCCTCCTCAAAGCTGCTTCAGTCAGCTTCTAAATTCACCCCTTCTCTGTCTGCAGAGATTTTGTGTCTGCTTCACCCTCTGTGTACGGAATAAACAATTAAACCACATTGACTCCATATTTGCAAAATTACTAAAAGTTACTTATAACCCTGAACTCAACATGGCATATTTGCAATTGTCAGTATGCACAGATGACCAAAACTTTTGCCTTTTTTTAGTGTGTACTTTTTTTTTTTTTTCAGTCCAAGCTAGGGAGAAGATGCTCTGAATTCTGTTGCCTATTCTACCAACAGAAAAAAAAATAGTGGTTCCATTTAGTGCAAGACTGTGCAGATTTTTTAAGTGATCTTTTGGTTGTTTTAGGGGAGACCTTAAAGGAATGTGCAGGTTGAGATGGATCAACAGATGAAAGTGTCTGCTGCCACTTCTGAGAATCTAAGTTCAACATCTGTGACAAACAGGAGGGAAAGAACAAAATCTTTCAAATTGTCATCACACACACACATCCATGTCCATAGACACACAAAATAAATAAAAAACTGTGATGTGTCTGACAAATAAAATGAATTTACTTAAGCTTTGTTGAAGAGGAAGCATTGTATTATGAGTCATGAACTTGTGAATCAACACATTAGCCATATTCATTAGACAAAGTATCTTCTTTAGCAAAATATGCATTCAGTAGTTCAACAGAAATACAGTGACCAGAGGTTCTCACAAACCTAATTTGTAAAATTCTCTAGGAATCAATAATCCAGTATTCATTAATTCACTATTCATTTTAATTTCACATAATGTAACCATCATCAAAAGCAAGCATCAATTGTATATATGGCTACACTTAATGGTGGTTTTAAATTGCTCCTGAGGGTTCTTGTGAATAGGAATATGACCCGTCCAGCAGGTCCAGTTATTCATGGGTCTCAAGGGGACTGCTCCTAAAACCAAATGGGGGGTGAGAGAGAAACGGAGGCCAAGCACAGAAAAGACTCGGAGTCGATCTGAATCTTGTCAAGGCCTCGCTGTATTCAGCAAAACTTTTAGTTTTTATACAAAAAGATCAAAGGGGGAATAACCCTTATGCAGAAGGGCAGTGGGGAGCAGTGGTAATTTTCCTCGGTGACTACAAGGGGAGATGTGATATCTAAAAGTACATCTTGTGGTTATGACATCTGCTGTTTGCGTCAGTCAGGTCTGGAATCATCTTGTGGTAATTGTTGGTGACCTTCATCTGGACTTATTCAGCTTGGGGAGGGGGTCCAACTGGAACAGTCCGTTGGTGACCTTTGTCTGGACTTAGTCAGCTTGGGGAGGAGGTCCAGCTTTATGTCTTAAGACTTGGTAATCATCTTTTTCACTTGGATTATTATAAAGAATTTAGTTTTGGCTCCCAACAGGAATATGTCCAAATTACTTTTTAAATTTATAGCAAGGTTATAATGAAAGGTTCCCGAATTCTACTAACTAAAGCACTATTAATGCTTAGATCAGTTTATTGAGCATGAAATTATAGATAATTATTAATCAGGAACCACTTGTATCTTTATTTGTGCATTCTACAGATTTATGCCAATTTCAGGACCCTTCAGAATATTAGGCTCTTTTTTCAAACTGCAGAGTATTGATAGGTATTTGTTTATTGTCATAATTAGCACAATTTAGAATAGCACCCCATTTTCTTTTTTCTTTCTTTCTTTATTAATTATTTTATTATTAACTTTACATCCCAAGCACAGCCCAGTCCCACCCTATCTCTACTGTTTTCCTATCTGCCTCCTCCCCATAACAACCTGCCTCAAGTTGAATGAAGACTAAGCTCATCCTTTTACTGAGGTCAAAAAAGGCAGCCCAGCTAGGGAAAAAGGATCCAAAGGCAACAGTGTATGAGCCAGAGACCCATTCCCTCACCCCACCCCCACCCTTGGTCCAGTTGTTAGGGGACCCACATGAAGACCCAGCTGCACATGTGCTACATATGATTAGAGTGCACGCTTTTGAAATAAGACCTAATGATTCTTTGGATTTCCTCAATGTTTGTTGTTTTGCCCCTTTTCATTTCTGATTTGTTAATTTTGATTCTGTCTTTTTGTTAGATTGGCTAAGGTTTTGCCTGTCTTGTTCATTTTCTCAAAGAAGCAGCTCTTGGTTTCATTGATTCTTTGTATTGTTCTCTTTACTTCTAATTGATTGATTTCAGCCTTGAGTTTGACTATTTCCTGCTGTTTACTCCTCTTGGGTGTGTCTGTTTCTTTTTGTTGTAGAGCTTTTCCGTATTCTTGTAAGGTACAATGTAGTTTCCTCTAAGCATTGTTTCCATAAATTTGTGTTCCATAAATTTGGGTGTGTGGTCCTTCATTTTCATTGAATTCTACCAAGTCTTTAACTTCTTTCTGTATTTCTTCCATGACCCATAGGTCACTGAGTAGAGAGTTGTTTGGTTTCCATGAGTTTGTAAGCTTTCTGCAGTTTTTGTTATTATTGAAATCTAGTTTTAAGATACAATGGGTTATTTCTATTTTCTTATATTATTCTGTAGGGTTGGATTTGTGAATAAATATTGTTTACATTTGGTTTTGTCATGGATTATCTTGGTTTCTCTATCTACGGTGAGTAAAAATTTTGCTGGGTATAGTAATCTGGACTGACACCTATGGTCTCTTATGGTCGGGAAGATATCTGCCCAGCCTCTTCTGGTTTTTAGAGTCTCTGTTGGGAAGTTGAGTGTAATTCTGACAGGACTTCCTTTATATGTTACTTGGACCTTTCCCTTGTTTCTTTTAATATTCTTTCTTTGTTCTATACATTTAGTGTTTTGATTATTATATGATGGGAGGATTTACTTTTTTGGTTTAATCTTCTTGTTATTCTGTAAGCTTCTTGTGTGGTTATAGAGCTCTCCTTCTTTAGGTTAGGGAAGTTTCCTCCTATGATTTTGTAGAAAATATTTCCTGGGCCTTGGAGCTAGGACTCCTCCTCCTCCTCCTCCTCCTCCTCCTCCTCCTCCACTTCCTCCTCCTCCTCCTCCTTCTCTTCCTCCTCTTTTTCCTCTCCTTTTCCTCCTCTCTTCCTCCTTCTTCTTTTTCTTTCCTATTCCTATAATTTTTCTGTTTGGTTTTTTCATAGTGCTCCAAATTTCCAGAATGTTTTGTGTTAGAACCTTCTTTAACATTATTTGACCAATGTATTAATTTATTGTATTGCATCTTCTACACCTGAAAGTCTCTCTTCCATCTCTTGTATTCTGTTGGTGATGCTTACATATGTAGTTGCTATTATCTTACCTAGGTTTTCCATTTCCAGGATTTCCTCATTTTGTGTTTTCTTTATTGCTTCTACTTCTATTTTCAGGTCTGGAACACTATTCATTTACTTCACCCGTTTGGTTGCATTTTCATGTATTTCTTTATGGGATTTCTTAATGTCCTTTCTAAAGGTCTCTAAAATCTTAAGAAGATTGACCTCATGTTCATTTTCTTTTCCTTCAGTTGTGTTAGGATATCGAGGACTTGCTGTAATAAAATAGCTTATTTCTACCATATTGCCCTGGCTCTTGTTGATAGTGTTTTTAGGCTGACTTTTAGCCATCTGGTTGTCCCCAGTGTTGAGTGGATGCTCCTGATGCTGACTTGGCTCCTCGGGGAAGCAGGCACAACCTTGGGCCTGAAAGTGAAGCTTAAAAGACAGAACAAGTCACTTCTGCTAGCTATGCCCCAGGTAGACCTGCAGGGAAGGGAATGGAGCTCTGAAGGTGGGGGCAGGGAGAGTACACTCTAGTTTATGGTGGCTTTTAGATTGCTGTATCACTCCAGTTGCCTCTGTCATTTTATTGCCTTCTCAATTTCTCTGTGTACCAAACTTTCTTGCCACCGCATACCTTTTTTCTGTGATGAAGGGTGTCAAACCCAGAGTCTCATCGTGTAAGTCGTGATAGATTATCTTGATTCTTAACTTGCTTGAATTGAGAGTTTATTAATGCAGAATCTGGCTGTTTCCCAAGGGTTTTTTTCAGAGTTGGATATATAAGGGATTAAGAACCAGTATGAATGTAAGAGAAACAACCTTTCACACAGGAGCCTAGTGTATTCTAAGCCCCAGCATCTGGTGACTTAATTTAGTACCTATAGAGATAATCAGATGTTATCTTCCTTCAACAAGATTCTTAACATTAATCATACCCAGAATGGTTTTCTTTTTCTTTTTTCTTTTATTGGATATTTTATTTATTTACATTTCAAATGTTATCCCCTTTCCCAGTTTCCCCTCCAACAACCCCCTATTTCAACCACCCTCCTACTGCTGCTATGAGGGTGCTCACCCACCCACCTACTCCTGCTTCACTCCTGTCCTAGCATTTCTCTGCACTGGGGCATCAAGTTTTCATAGGACCAAGGGCCTCTCCTCCCGTTGATGTCAAATAAGGCCATCCTCTGCTACATATGTGGCTAGAGCCATGTGTCACTCCATGTATATACTCTTTGGTTGGTAGTTTAGTTGTTGGGAGCTCTGGGGGAGTCTGATTGTTTGATATTGTTGTTCTTCCTGTGGTGTTGCAAACCCCTTCAGGTCCTTCAGTAGTTTCTCTAACTCCTCCATTGTGGACCCTGTGCTTAGTCCAATGGTTGGCTGCGAGCATCCACCTCTGTATTTGTCAGGCTCTGGCAATGGCTCTCACTCCTGAGGAGTATATCAGGTATATCAGGCTCCTTCAGAGAGCATTTCTTGGAATCCACAATAGGATCTAGGTTGAGTGACTGTATATGGGATGAATCCCCATGCAGGACAGTCTCTGGATAGCCTTTCTTTCAGTCTCTGCTCCACATTTTGTGTCCATATTTCCTCCCTTGAGTATGTTGTCCACCTTCTAAGAAGGACTGAAGCATCCACACTTTGGTCTTCCTTCTTCTTGAGCTTCATGTGATCTATGAATTGTATCTTGGGCATTCCAAGCTTTGGGGTTAATATTCACTTATCAATGAGTGTATACCTTATGTGTTCTTTTGTGACTGGGTTACGTCACTCAGGATGATATTTTCTAGTTCCACCCATTTGCCTAAGAATTTCATAAAGTCATTGTTTTTAATAGCAGAGTAGTATTCCATTGTGTAAATGTACCACATTTTCTGTGTCCATTCCTCTGTTGAAGGAAATCTGGGTTGTTTCCAGCTTCTGGTTATTATGAATAAGGCTGCTATGAACAGAGACAAACATGTGTCCTTGTTGTATGTTAGAGCATCTTTTAGGTATATGTCTAGGAGTGGTATAGCTGGGTCCTCAGGTAATAAGTTCAATTTACTGAGGAACTAGCAGACTGATTTCCATAGTGGTTGTACCAGCTTGCAATCCCACCAACAATGGAGGAGTGTTCCTGTTTCTCCACATCCTCGCCAGCATCTGATGTCACCTGAGTTTTTGATCTTAGCCATTCTGACTGCTGTGAGGTAGAATCTCAGGGCCATTTTATTTGCATTTCCCTGATGACTAAGAATGTTGAACATTTTTTTATGTGCTTCTTGGCTATTTGATATTCCTTCATTGAGAATTCTTTGTTTAGCTCTGTACCCCATTTTTAATGGGTTATTTGGTTCTCTAGAGACTAACTTCTTGAGTTCTTTGTAAATATTGGATATTAACCCTCAATCAGATGTAGGACTGGTAACAATCTTTTCCCAATCTGTTAGTTGCTGTTTTGTCCTATTGACAGTGTCCTTTGCAATTTTATGAAATCCCATTTGTCTGTTGTTGATCTTAGTCTGTCTGTCTTTCTTTCTTTCTTTCTTTCTTTCTTTCTTTCTTTCTTTCTTTCTTTCTTTCAAAACTGGTGGACAACCAACAACAGTGATATATTTGTATGTATTAGTACACTAGAGGGTGAAAGCCACTGCATATTTGACAATTCTTATTTTCATTAATCTCCAAGTATGTCTCCTACATTGGTTTTCATTTTTCCAGTAGGACATAGGCTCTGAAAAACAAATACACACTTTCTCATGTAACAGAAACTCAGTCAAGTGGCTTGTAGACAGCTGGTGTCAAATGAAATTCTCATCTTTAGTCATTGAGAAG
The DNA here is from genome assembly GCF_000001635.26 of Mus musculus. NCBI lineage: Eukaryota > Metazoa > Chordata > Mammalia > Rodentia > Muridae > Mus > Mus musculus. Next base: position 294,706 of record NT_187020.1, read on the forward strand.
ATATTGAAATTTGTATGGCTCTTGATTTTTTTGTTTTTGTGGTTTTTTTCATTAAGAAATTTAATAACAGAATGTTTATTCTAGAAGCACAGCAGTTGCAACTCTTGTAGATGCCCATCAAGGTTTTATAATAGTGTCTATGTGATCTATTTTGAATCAACTGCCATTTGATGATGCTCTTGGATTCTGTGTCTAAGCACAAGTTCCTTGCTATTCACTTGCTCAAGAAAATATTTTTTCTGTCTTTAAAAACTAAAGTAATGGGTAGACTGTGATTTGTGAATTTGAAAAATTATAATCCAATTTAAGTGATGTTTCTTAAAATCTTATCAAAACATCTTTGTTAATTTTTCTAAGTTAAAATAGTACTATGAATACAATTTGAACAGAAAAAGTAGTTTTATGGCTAGCAATCATTTACTTAAAAGTGTATCAAATTCTGAAAAGGCTGTGTTTCATTGGGTTTCAGTATACTGTATTAAAATGCGTACCAACAGCCTTTCTTCTCATTCTATTAATTTTTACCAATGATACCCAGAAGAAGGTCTAGACTTTTAAAAAGACTTTCCCTTGTTTTCTAACACCAGGAAGAAATGTCTCCATATAAATTATTTTCTTGACTTATTGTAATTGTTTAAACTTATATGACAAGTGTGATAATAGGAAACATGTATATATGTTCAAATATGCTGAATTCAGGGTATCAAAGAGGATGATCAAATTAGGGTAGTTAAGATTTTTTCTCCCCAGATATTTTCTAAAATTTTCATATAATAATTTTACACAGTTATCAGGAAAAAGATGGCATACATAATATGTACCAATAAAATTAAGATAAATATTATTTTTATCTCCCTATTATCATGGCATTTTCAGGCTCCATTTCTTTCTTATAATTATCAAGTATCTACTTTGTCATTGTAAGTTTTATTCCTCCTACTGAGCTTTGAAAAGAACTTATTATTTCTTCCTAACTGTATTTTGAAGATTACTTCTTCTCCCAGAATTCATCTCTATTATACATTCACTGTGGCTTTCTAAACTTAAATTTGTATGCAATTTCATAAATGTATATGACATATTATGATTATTCTCTTTCTTAGATCTGTCTTATTTTCCTCCCACACCTATCAACCCCTTTTCCAATTCTTATTTGTCTCTTCCCAATATTCATGAAGATGTTTCCCGAGTTTCCTGTGGAGAGAGTGTAGTCCAGGTAGATGATACAGAACAAAGCTTATCACCTAGCAGCACTGCACAGTTTAGAATCTGATGAGTACTTCTTTAGTGAAGTGTCAGAAGACTCTGAGAAAATCTGCTCTCTGTCCTTTCTTTGCCTGTCTCTTCTCCACACTTATGCAATGTTTTTTCTTCTTAAAAGTGTTAATCTTAAGCATCATGTAAAAATATTTCAGCTTAATTTGATCGAACTCAATGAAAAATATATCATGACATTAGGGTATCTGGGCATCCTTGGAAACAACTTTGAGCACACTATGAATAGAATTGATCATCAAAATTTGTTTAGGAATTGAAAACACACAAAAAATAATCAAATATATAAAATTTATATTGAGCTTACCAACATCAATAAACAGTGGTCTGACAAACAATCGTATTTTTTGTTTAGGTGATCATACAATATCTATCTGAACATATTCCTCTCAACTTGAAATGTGAAAGTAGTTAGCTAGTTGGTAAAGAGTAGTTGATAGAGAGTAGCTGTGTGCCTGGAATAAAGGATGGCTTCTGCCAAAGATCTGAGATGGGAACAAGTTATTCCACCTTGGAAAATTAGCAAAGAGTATCTGGCATGCTGGGACAGAATAAATAGGGTAAGAACTGCTATGATGCTTAAGTCTTCAGGTATCTATGGGTTACACTCGCTCCCCTAAGAATCAGGTGCCAAGCTAGATTTCAAGGTGTAATACATTTATTTGGGAATCAATTGTGAAATATTGAAGAGAAGTGTACATGGAGAGACCTCATAGCATAAGGCAGGCCTACTACCTACAAAGTAGTTTGAAGAGAAAAAGATTATATAGGAGGCAGTTTGAGGTTTTTTGGTCAGAATAATAAAGTATATTTTAGTCAACATTGCCCAGCAGTGAATCTCATAGTTTCAGATATAGTTGAAGTTTTGCTATGCTCGATCACTGGATACAATATACATAAAACATGGGCACAAAGAAACTGGTAGCACATACAGAAGGGCAACATGTAGTTGTCACACAAGATCTGAGCACTATTTTTGTGACCATGTGGTCACCATTGTCTATACCTTACTATATACATTATATATGCTCATACTTAAGCCCTAGAACTTGTCTAGAGTACTAGTAAATTAAAAGAAGAGTGTGTGATTTCTGCATCTACTATTTCAATTACTTTCTTTTTTATTAATTATTTTATTTATTTACATCCCAAATGTTGCCCCCTTCTGGTTGCCTCTCTTAATGTACTTCTGCCACCCCTACCTTTGATAGGATGACCCCCCCCTCAGGGTATCCCTCCACACTGGGGCATCAAGTCTCCACAGGAGGGTCATCCTCTCCTACTGGGACTAGACAAGGCAGCCTTCTGCTACATATGTGTCAGAAAAATCATGGACTAGTCTCTCTACAGTGTATACTCTTTAGTTGGTGGTTGAGTCTCTGGAAGCTCCCAGAGGTCCAGGTTAGTTGATACTGCTGGTCTTCCTATGTGGTCACCCTTCACTTCAGTTTCTTCCATCCTTCCTATAACTCAACCATATGGGTCACCTACTTTAGTCCAATTGTTCAGTGTAGGAATTTATGTCTGTCTCAGTCAGCTGCTGGTAGGGCGTCTCAGAGGACAGTCATGCCAGGCTCCCATCTGTAAGCACATCATAGCATCAGAAATAGTGTCAGGTCTTGGTGCCTCCCCATGAGATGGATTTCCAGTTGGGCTGGTTATTGACTTCCTTTTCTTCAGTCTCATCTCCCTCCATTTGTGTCTCTGCAGTTCTTTTAGACAGGAACATCTCTGGGTCAAAAACTTGGAAGGTGGGTTGGTGATCCCATCCCTCTACTGTAGGCCCTATCTATTTACTAGAGGTTCCATCCCCGCACTGTTGAGCATTTAGGCTAAGGTCACTCCCATTGAGTCCTGGTAGCCTTTCTCATCACAGGTCTCTGGGACTTTTTTCTTTTCAGCCCCCACCCAGGCAGCCGTGTATTTCCATTCATTCTCTTGGTCCTCTGGGGTCTCTCTCCTGTCTCTCCCATTCTTGATCCTTATCTCCTTTTTTTTTTCTCCTCTGTTCTCCCACCCAGTTTTTCCCTCCTTCTGCCTCCCATTATTATTTTGTTTCACCTTCTAAGTGGTATTGAAGCATCCTCACTTGGGCCTTCCTTCTTGTTTAACTTCTCAGGTTCTGTGGGGTACATTGTGGGTATTTTGTACTTTTTGGCTAATATCCACTTATCAGTGAGTACATACCATGCATGTCCTTTTGGATTTAGGTTACCTCATTCAGGATAATATTTTCTAGTTCCATCCACTTACCTGAAAAATTCACATCCTTGTTTTCAATAGCTGAATAGTATACCATTGTATAAATGAACATTTTCTTTTTTAAAAGAAATGATTTATTTATTATTATATATAAGTACACTGTAGCAGTCTTTAGACACACCAGAAGAGAATGTCAGATCTCATTACAGATGGTTGTGAGCCACCATGTGGTGGCTGGGACTTGAATTCAGGATCTTCAGAAGAACAGTCAGTGCTCTTAACTGCTGAGCCATCTCTCTAGCCCCTGAACCATATTTTCTGTATTCATTCTCCAATTGAGGGACATCTGGGTCACATAGATAGATGCTGGGTATTATGAATAAGGCTGCAATGAACACAGCAGAACACATGTCCTTGTGATAAGGTGGTGGAGTATCTTTTGGGTATATGCCCAGGAGTAGTATAGCTGGGCCTTCAGGTATAACTATTTCCAAATTTCTGAGGAACAGTCAGATTGATTTCTATAGTGGTTGTACAAATTTGCAATCCCACCAGCAATGAAGAAGTATTCCCCTTTCTCTACATCTCTACCATATGGGTCACCTACTTTAATTTCTGAGGAACAGTCAGATTGATTTCTATAGTGGTTGTACAAATTTGCAATCCCACCAGCAATGAAGAAGTATTCCCCTTTCTCTACATCCTTGCCAGCTTGTGCTATCACTTGAGTTTTTGATCTTAGCCATTCTGATTGGTGTAAGGTGGAATCTCGGGGGTTTTTTCGTTTACATTTTCCTGATGACTAAGTGTAGTCTCCCCTCCCCCAGCCTGAAACCTGCTTGCTCGGGGTGGAGCTTCCTACTCATTCGTTCTGCCACGCCCACTGCTGGAACCTGAGGAGCCACACACGTGCACCTTTCTACTGGACCCGAGATTATTCGGCGGGAATCGGGTCCCCTCCCCCTTCGTTCATAACTAGTGTCCCAACAATAAAATTTGAGCCTTGATCAGAGTAACTGTCTTGGCTACATTCTTTTCTCTCGCCACCTAGCCCCTCTTCTCTTCCAGGTTTCCAAAATGCCTTTCCAGGCTAGAACCCAGGTTGTGGTCTGCTGGCCGGACACAACAACTAAGGCTGTTGAAAATTGCTTTTTCTCACACACACACACACACACACACACACACACACACTCACACACATTGGGGGTAGGTGGAGAGAGAGAGAGAGAGAGAGAGAGAGAGAGAGAGCACTACAGGTTTACAGTTAAAAAAAATAAGTGTTCTCAATTATCAGTGATGGTAGGAGCTGAGAGTATTAAATTCCAGCACTTATGACATGAAAGGTTATTAGTGTGAATGTAAATTGCATCTGTGTTGTGAGTATTAAGTAGCATTTTAACACTTTCTAAAATAATCTCAAAAATCGTTCCCCAGTTGATCAATAAGGAGTCAATAAGAAAAAAATTCCTGTCATAAAACATTCTAGTAAAAATTGTAATGGGACCCACTTTTTCCCATTTAGCTTGCTCCTTGGGAAAAGTACTTTGTTTTAATTATCGCTAAATGGTTGTGCTATTGGCAAAATTTTGTTTGTGTTCTTGAGGGAAGGTAGAAGTTACAGAGTCTTCTAAACCCAAAGCTACTTATTGTCATTAGAAAGATTCAATATTCCATCTCTTCTCTTCTCTTCTTTCTTCCCTCTCTAGTTAAACTTATAATTTTCCTGTAGTTATTCTTTCTCCCATATTAAAGAGTTGAGAGGAGGAACAGTTAATACTAAAGACATTTGGAAAAGCCATATGGAAACCTACTATTCTA